>NW_019170459.1:151162-187505 GCF_001890805.1 Aspergillus glaucus CBS 516.65
GTACGTCGTCGCTTCTCTTGGTGGCGGTTGGTGGCTTCATCAAAGGAGGCGGAATCGGATGAAATGATTCGGGATACAGAGGATGGGTTGATTGACTGATTATAGGTGGTTTCAAACCAGATTTTCAGTGCGATATTTGATAGATGTGGCTTGAGTTGATGCTGGGCTCGGAGGGCAGCCTTTTGGCTGTTTAAAATAGGTTGACGGGTTTGCTTTGGCATTGCAGAAGGGAGGGACGAAGTCAAAATAGCCTATTTTGGTTACTCCTATATTAGCAATTTTGTATTGGAGGAGGGGAGAATTTAAGCAACTTGCTAGTAATGGAGTATTAAGCAATTTTATATGGAGTTGTAATTTGGACAGCGTGGCCAGTTGCTTATAATGGAGTATTGCTTATATCGGAGTTGCTTATAACGGGGTTTTACAGTAGCAAGCTCGACAGGATCAACGACAGGATCAGCGACAGCAACAACGCCAACAGCTTCCGTCACCGCTACCACATCACTCACATCAACCCAGCCCTCCTATACCTTATCCGTCTCCGCTTCTGTGTGCCCGAGCCAAAACAACACAATGCTCACTATCGGATCCAGCTCCCAGGAATATCAAATCGTCTGCGACGCAGATTTTGGTGGAAGCGGCAAAAAGGACCTTGCCTCGACTGTGTTCGACTCGTTCAATGATTGCCTGGGGCTGTGCGGTAGTATGAACGGTTTCCAATCTCGGTCTGATGTCGGAGCTACATATAACATTGAGGGAACGGGAAGTCAATCGCCGGGGACTTGTTGGTGCTGGGCTACGGGTGGGGATGATAAGTCGGCTCAGTCGAATGATGGGAATGTTGTTGCTATTCCGCAGTGATGGTACGGAATGATGTTTTGTTGATTAATATTATATATCCCTGTGACATTTAATTTGCATTCAGCTTAATTATGACTTCGTTTTCAAAAATATGGAATATGATCGAGCTTTCAGCTGCCTGTCAATTTGACAACTTGGGAGAATTGGACATCACCATGCATTCAAGACGGAAATGCCAATCTCTGCGCCACCTCTGGCATTCCAGCACTGCGCCAAACCTGATACTCAAGAATGTCAGAAAGCTCCTCATCATCAGTTGAATCCGGCGCTGAAGCTGGGTTATGGTCTTCTTGCAACTCGCTCCTATTCGCGAGAAGAAAAAGCACACCCGGCGCAGTCAGAAAATTGGGTCGGTCCAGGATGACGGCAAAGGTACAATAGGGCTCGCTAGTATAGCCGTAACCGTGGCTTGAACGTCTGGTCTGGGGAAAGATTCGCATTTTCTTTGGAGGATCATCGACAGTGAGCAGAACATCCTGTATCCCGCCAATGGTTATTTCGGGCCGGGACTCCAGAAGGGCACGGTGCTTCGCCACTATGTGACTGAATGACACATATGAACTGTGGAATTCAAGATACACAGATTTCGAACCGGATATTTTCTCCATGAGCGTCGATGTAAACGCTTTTGCAACCTGTGCCAGGTGGAGGTCTGACAGCGGAAAGGCGACATGAATGATGTATCTTAAGTCCGGTTCTGAGGCCATAGGAGCGGTCGTAATAGTCACCGCTCCATCCGGCTGAGATGCCACGGTGAAATTCCCCAAAGCTAGTGAATCCGCTTTACTGTCCAGCAACTGACGGTCCTCATGCGAGATGCCCTGATCGACAGGAAAAGGTTCCCCTTCGTCATCAAGAAGCCCATAATCATAATGAAAATCACGCTGAATGCTCCTTCGAAAGGTCCATTTAAGACCCCACTTCACTTCCCAGATATCCTGACACTTCTGCACTGTAATCTCGTTCCGTTCGGGGCACGGATTAGGCTCATAATCCACATCTTCCCAGTATGGTGGAGCGGTCGTGCATCGCGATCGCACATCGACGACTGTCTTGCCAGGAAAGCTGCGATTAAATGTCACCAATAACGGGCCCGTTCCTTTCTCATAGTGGTCATGGGCCTGGAATCCCGCGCGATAAACGTCCGATGTGATGACCAAAAGAAATCCTTGTGGAAGCCGGTCGAACTCATTAGGCTCCACTTTCGCGATACCGGGAAAGAAATCTTCCCCAGGCCTTATTCTCTTTCGATGAGCAATCTCGCGCCTCTGATGCTCGACACACGCGAAGGCGTCCGGCTGCGGCGCGTAGATCTCAAATGCGGGGCCGGGTCGAAAATCGATCTCTTGTGCGAGATATTGACACAGAGCTTCATGATCTGAGTCTAGGGGAATGGTGCTGTAGACCTGGAATGCGAATTCAGGTTGAGCTTCCAAGTCCTGTTCCCTGTCTTCCGGGTCTGTTTCTTTGTATATAAGCAGTGTTGCGGGCTGGCCAGCGTGGTCTTTGTAGGGGTGATGCACCCATTTTATCGGTGAGCCTGTTCTTCTTGCTGTTTGCTTGGTTCGGGCCATTGTATCTGGATTTGACGTTGGTAAGACTCAAGAAATATTTGCAGAAAAAGCGGCCATGGTAAAGTGTTGGCTTTGAACAATGTGTTGTCGCAGTAACCAATGTTGAGACCCCCGCAATGGATCATCACTGTGCCTTTGAACCATTGATCAGGATCCTAACTGACTCTATAGATCCATCTTCGACGATTCTGCATTCATTATGTCTGAACACTTCCGGTTCTTGGGTCTACCGTCATCCATTCGCGCACACATCTACCAACTGATTATCGCAGACGATGAAGCTCAATTGGCTACACAGGCCCCAAATACCTCAAATACAGCGAGTAGTTGGAAGTCGGGCCAGGATATTCGTAACTTGCTCCTGACTCATTCCCGCATATATGCAGAGCTGTCATACGCCCAAAAGCACTTGGTTGTCCAATACAGAAATAACCGAAGTCTCCAGAAACTGCATGACTTGACACCGGCCGGAATCCAGTCTCTTGTTAAACTGACTGTTCTTCTGAATGTCAGTACCTGTGAGCCAGGATGGGGGTGTTGTAAACTCCGGTCGTGTGGCAGTTGGGGGTGTAATCGGCACGACCAACCGCTCAGCTCGACATCACCACATTATCATGAAGTCCTTGAGAAGTGGTACAGCGCGATTGAGTACATAGTACCATTTGTACGACCAAATCGGTTACAGCTGTTTTTTATCTGCGATGTTGCGGACATGACAGCGGCTAGGGCGGTTGTTGAACCACTACTCAATGAGACTCTTCCTACGCTTGGAGAGTGTAACATTCGCCTAAGCGCAGACGCTGATCCTGACATACGACAAATTGCACACCGAGCAGCAAAGCAAGCCATGGGTCTTTCATTCACGGAGCCACAATCTCCATTCCCCTTCCTGGATTTACCTTGGGAGTTGCGACATCGGATCCTGCAATACACCGATCTAATCACGTCCTTCCGCGAGCTCACCTGGAGTCCCTGTTCTGGATATCATGTCACATTTGCCGTAGACTATTGCGAAGGGGAATGTGCCCCTGAGGACCATCACGCCTCCCTGTTTCATGATTGCTGGAAGAGGCCTGCAGTGATTGACATTGGATGCTTCTGTTCCCGCTTCCACTCCGTCTTTTCAAATCATTGCCAGTGCTGGCATTTTCCGAGCCCATTCTTCCTGGTCTGTCGTGCTTTTCGGAAAGATGCTTTGTATGTCCTCTTTACGCAGAATCGATGCATCGTCACTCCAGTTGATGGGTATGGCTGCGCACCAAAAACTGTTCTGTCGTGCTTTGAAAGTTCAATCTTCTTGCGTGACATCGTTCCATCGGACTACCTATGTCGGTTGAAATTCCTTGAAATCGTCTTCCCTCCAGTGGATGAAGAATACCTCGAGCCTCGAGGGCCTGCACTCCAGGACTGGGAGCACACAATCGACTACTTCAAGGACAAGCTAAATCTCCCGACTCTCACTCTACTCATATATTTCGCAGACTTCTACGGCTCCTGCCACGCACCTGTCTCCCGAAAAGAACTAGGCCGCGAAGAAGGAACGTCCAAGGTATTAGGGGCATATATGCAAATCACTCGTCCCTTGGAGAAGCTAAAGGCAAATGGACTCACTCGGCTATTTGTGCATGCGGCCTGGCCATGGACATGGACAAGGGACGGAGAAAACGCTCTGCTGAGGCAGGAGTGGATTGTGAAGAAGGATGTAAACGAGATTGAAAAGGGGCTAGAGAGCCAAGTTATGGGGGAGGGTTATGATAGCGCCTTGTTGGGAAAGAATGGGTTTCCGAAGAGTCAGTGGCTGAAGGATCATGAGATGTATGAGGATTTTGCCTGTTGGTGTGCGAACTGCCATTTGTAGGCCATGCGAAGGGGGAACCTCACTCTTCTTATCCCCCATTCCCTTCACCTCAGCAGCTAAAGTTGCATCATATGGTCCGAATAAGCGCTGCTCCGTACTGCTTCCCATTTCAGTTTAGTCGCATTTGCGCTCAACTCTTGAGCCTCGTCTCTAGAGCCTCATCTCTTGCACATTGCTCCACATGAATAGACAAGAACCAATTGTATATGGATTCTCCAAAGGGTACCCTGTAGGTCTGACGTGAGACTGATTCCTCGTATGCGGACACCGTAGCCATATGCTTTAGAGAGCCAAGCACTCATTCCATTGTCTATGGTATCTATAGATGTCAATGTCATCCTTTTTAGTGTAATTTAAATTCCTCCCTCGCCTATAGCCTCGTGCAGTCCGGATAATCGACTCCCCGACTTCCCCGACACGGAGTTTAACTGCTACATTGGTTTATCCGTTTCATCATCCACATATTCCCCCTTTTCACCTTGAATCCAAGATTTCTGTGTCCATCACCAGGACCCAGGAATGATGGCCGCAGGGGCCGTAATAGACCCAGCCGGGGTCGAATAAAGCAGCGCGCCTATGTCCCACATTATCATCAACAATTTCAGTTTCCATGACCGCAAGTCGAGGGTAGACTAACCGAGTTTTGATTGAAACGCCGGGCTAATCGATCTGTATTGTGATCGTCAATGGCTAGCTTAAGCGCTTGCCCAAATCGGCAATTGCCGAAATGCACGGAGCACAAGTAATGGCCAGATCCGCCACTTCAAATGCCGTTCCTAATATTGATCTTAATATTGATCTTCAGGTTATGCTGCGCCGCATGAACTATGATGATATGATAGGGCCTTACAATGCCTCTGTCCCCACTGCCGGCGGCAAACCCTCGGAGTTCGAGGAGAACCACAGATTAGCACCGTCGTGACAAAGTACGGAGTGTGTAACTACTTGTTCATTTTCCAAACTAAGAGGACCGGGTTGTTATGTGGGCCAAGCGCGTTTTGTCGAGTCCCTATTTCAATTTGCTAAAAAGTCTTTCGCACGGCCAACCACTGCCTCTGGTGCAGTATCCCATGTGCGCACAATTATCAACAACATCACTCAGAAAGGGTCCTTTTAGCCAAATATGAATAAATTTGCTCTCCTCTTGTCGTTGCTGGCAGCGCTGGGGGCGACAAAGCAGTTTTGTTCCCGCGAATTTCATTCTGGTAAGCTACATGTTTTGCGACCAACGACACCACCGACGACTGCAACCGTAGGCTAGCTTGTGCAACTCTCTCTTTTCCCAGTAATTGTTAATAGATCTTCAAGTATGGCATTTAAAATGCTCCCCTGTTTCATATTCGATCTTTTCACATTGCGCGAACGATCTAACCGGTCTTCATAGAACTCAATGGAGTCAATTTCTATTCATGATATTGCCAATGACAAATGGTATACTCAGCAAAGTACGGGGGATGTTCCTCATTGGCGAATGGCCGGCTGTACTGTTGTCGCTGCCGCTCCAGATCTGTCATCCTTCTCTATTTGAGTGCAGTATAACATCAGGCATAATACATGAGTCTGTCGTTGTCTAACAATGCCCTAGATATGTCTTCGGTGGTATGTCGAACTCGGTTTCCACATCCGACGGCGATGTCCACGTCCTTTCCTTGCCATCTTTTCGCTGGATCCGGGTCGTAGATGGTAATGACCTCCGAATCGAGCACAAGTGCCAACTTGCAGGAAAGCACACCATGCTGGCTATTGGAGGGCTTATTCCACATGGCAGTGAGGAGTTTAAACCCAAAACATCCACCTGTGACAGTGGCGCGTTCCAGAACGGGATAGGAATTTTTGATCTCAATGAGCACGACTGGCTTTTTAATTATGACGCGGATGACGGGGAGCACAAAGTACATCAGAACATTTCCGATGTTATTGGGGGAAGGTATGCTTATTTTGCTTCGTCCACAGGTTTTTCTTATTTTGTGTTTTTCGTGGCTAATAGAGTATTTACCTAGCAAAACTGGCGGCGCCACTGTTACGAAACCCGAGAAAGGATTCGGCAGCACTGATATAGCCAATCTATTCAAAAACAAAAAGACAGTCCCCAGCTCAAGCACCTCCCCATCATCAACATCGACAGCCCAATCCGACACTAGCTCCAACTCCATCTCAAAGGGCGGCATCGCAGGAGCAACCGTCGGTGCCGTCGGCAGCGCTGCTGCCCTGTGTGGTCTAGCATTCTTAGTCATCGCGTACAAGCGGCGTCGCAACACGAAGCGGAACCTCGATACCACAGACCTAAATGGTAAAGGCAGACAGCCTCATTTGGCGGAACTCCATGGACAAGAGAGGTCAATTGAGTTGGGCATGTCGGAGGTTGCGGAGATGTCTGCGAATAATGTGCCGCCGCAGGAGTTGCCGGCGGATATTAGCCATACAAGGGCAGAGTTGGATGGATCGCAGAGTAGCCGGTAATCGGGGTGGATGAAGGCTATATCAATCACTATAGGAAGTGTTGTACATAATCATAATAGGGTATCGATGTACTTGTATCTAATCCTAATAAACTAAACCGAGCCGGTGGTGTAATGATATTGGAATATCGGGACGAAAAAATGGCTGACCGCATCAAATGGGATAGATTTCGAATCTTTTTAAGAACCCCCTTCTTCACAAGCTGCTCACGGTGATGAAGCACCGGATGGTAAGTTGAAACGGATAAACCAATGTAGCGGTTAAAACTCCGTATCGGGGAAGTCGGGGGAGTCGATTATCCGGACTGCACGAGGCTGTAGGCGACGAATTTTAATTACACAAGGAGGATAACATTGATCTCTATAGACACAAAGGTGATGGAACGAGTGCTTGGCTATCTAAACCGAATGTGTGTGTGTCCGTATATGAGAGGTCTGTCGGCCTCGGTAATCGGACCAACTATTAATCCACCTTGACTTTCATCAAGATCCCGGAGCGGAATATACGACGGGCGAAGCGGACTCGCCTATCTAGTAGCTAAGCTAATTCTATCATACATGCTGGCAAAGGCTCTCCCGTAGGAGCCCGCCTATGATTATTGGGGCCGCGTTCAGCGGCGCACACATTCTGTGGAGGAAGGGGGGAGGCGAAAAAAGGAAGGAGGGGGGTTAGGAGGGAAGTCATGAAGAGTTTTGAAGTGGAGTTGGTTAGTGCGCGGGGCATATTATGCGGTAAAAGTGAGACCTCTGCAACCATTCATGGAAGTTTCTTGTTCCTGACTTAGAGCGCAGGACCTCATCTACCTGCTGGTCTCCCCATGGGTGTGGGGATGCCTTGTGGCCTTTCCGGCAGAAGTAGAAGTGGTGGGGGGTTTTTTGGCTCCCACATGAGCATTCTATCTTCGCGTCTTCATGTCTAAAACGCTCATGGTAATCCACCTTGACTTTCATCATAAGTCATGAAGTCAACAAGGCTGACACGTGGTCGAGTGGGGCCAAAGTCAATGTCAATATCAACGGTTCTTGGATGTTGAGTGTTCCTGAGTTACATAACCTACATGTAATGTCTCAATTTTCAACTACGGTGTCATCTCCTTCAGAGCCCGCTATCCAGCTAGAAGCCGAGAACGCCGCGTCCACCGGAAACGCACCGCAACTCCAACACTCCCTCAACAACGGCGCGCGACTAGACACCTTCGTTTACCTCAAAGCCCTACAAAACGGCGACATCGCCACATTCCAAGTAATCCTCGACAACGGCGGAGACGTGAACCACGACCTGGGCTCCAGCGGCACTCCGCTAATCAGCGCTCTTCGCCATAACCACGAGCCATTGCTAGAGTTCCTCTTAAACAAAAGAACCGATGTCGATCCCAGCTATGGTCGATGGGGCCACATGCTTCCGCCCATTGGCGTGGCGGTGCGGATGAATCGTGATATCAAGTGGATGGAGCGGCTGTTACGGGCTGGTGCGAGGGTGGAGGGGAGTGGTGCGTTGCATGTTGCGGCGATCAGGGGTGATATACCAAGGATGAGGCTTCTTTTGCAGTATGGGGCGAATATTAATGAGGTGCCGATGTGGAGGGTGCTTGCTTTTGTCAATTACAACAAGAAAGGGACGCCGGTTCATTGGGCGATTGTGGGGGGTTCGACTGAGGCTGTTCGGCTTTTGTTGGAATGTCAGCCAGATCTCTCTGCTCTTGATGAGGATGGTGTTAGTGTCCGGGATCGACTGCGTGAGGCTCACTACAGCGTCGGAGAATACTAGTACTCGGGTGTATTATGCTTTATGTACGAGAGATCCAAAACAGAAGATGGGACGTAGTAGATCTTAAACGGCTCCACGATAAGAGGTGGATAGTGGGGCTGTGGGATCTCAATCCATTTTCGCGATTAGGTTTAGCGCCACTGGCGACATAGGGTTATTTAGCCTCCCCGCAACTTCGTACGGGTGAGATTTCATTTAAATAATAATCGGAGCGCTGTCGTGGTTTATAGGTCTATGGTACCTGATTCTGATTTCCGTAGTATGGCTCCGTTGATCCATTGTGTTCGCCATGCTCAAGTACGTGTTTTTTAAAGTATCGAGATGAAAATATACTTACGATCTTTAGGGCTTCCATAATCTGGGGCACGAGAATTGGCGGATGATCGATTCTCTCCTTACACCGGCAGGTGAAAGGCAATGTGACAAGTTACGGGAAGATTTCCCTTTTCATTCCAGTGTCGAGCCGGTAGTCGCGTCTCCGATCCACCGGACAATTTACACAGCCTTACACGCCTTCGCCCCTGTCTTCGAAAGTAATCCTGAATTAAAGCTGATCGCGCTCCCGGGTCTCCAGGAGGTCAGCGACCTTCCCTGTGACAGTGGGAGTGATCTCGAGAGCCTGGAAAAGGAAGTTCTGGAAAATAATCTTCCGGTGGACCTGAGTCTTGTCTCAAGTGGGTGGCATGTTAAGGTTAGTGGACCCAGTCATTTCCTAGCTGGAAACACTCAGCATATTCTCAGGCTTAACTATACAGAGTGGGCGCTATGCACCGGATGGCGAAGCGATTCGAGCCCGTGCCCGTGATGCGCGATGATGGCTAAAAGCAAGACCAGAAAAGGAAATCATGGTTGTCGCGCACGGTGGACTTTTGCACTTCTTGACAGAGGACTGGGAAGATGGTAGTGTCTATACAGGTATGTACGCCTCTCTACCCCGGAACCGAATAACCCTAATCGGTACCAGGAACTGGCTGGGCAAACATGGAATACCGTACCTACGGATGTACGGAGGAAGATGGAGATAATAGCACATTGATGGAAACGGATACATCCTGTCAAAGCCGTGGAAAGCTCGGGCTGAGACCTACTCGCGAACAGCAAAGAGAGCTGTTTGACTCTAGCAGAAAGCAGTGGGATCGGAACGGGGTGCAGCTCAGCGCGGCTGAGAGGGAAAAGGTGGCTGCCTTTCGTGCAAGTGAATATTACATGGTGCCGCGATCAACGAAATGCTTCTAGGCAGAGCATTGGCGTCTCCTATGCTCAGGTAATCGAGCGAATGATATTTTCCCATTCTCGCTAATATCACATGATGAGCCCCACAGATAAGATTTCTCAATCTGTCTTCCCGATATGGTCTAGCGCGTCTGATATCCGGATGAACAAAGATTTGTTCAACCACTCCCAATCCTGTTCGACCTCGTTGAGAATGAGGAGCAATGCCCGTGCAGCAGTTGTCGGACAATACTGCACCAAAAGGTAGGCCCATGTGGCGAGAATATCAATGGCGGCACATTGCTAATGATGCACGGGGTAGATTGTAAAAAATGTCAGCTTCGTCGCATTAAATGTGACCGCAGTCTACCGGGATGCAACAAATGTGCAAAGCGTAGTCTGGAATGTCCGGGCTACGGGGTAGCTGTTAGATGGGTGCAAGGTGTTGCAAGTCGAGGAAAGCTGCAGGGGAAATCCATTCCCTTGCGAGATGCACCTGCCGCAACATCGTCACTACCACATGGGCTAAACAGTGTTTTATCGAGCATTGAGGACGTGCAGCATCAGGTTGCTGTTCCACTGTCGCCATCGAATCCGTGCCTCCTCGACACTCAAACCCCACATGCGCCTCAATTACTTCAATACTTCATGGAATGTGTTGCCCGCAGGTTAGCGTGGATAGATGGTCCTGAGAATCCATGGCGACACGTCGTCGTGCCTTTATTCGAGGGCTCAGAAACGGTGCTCTCATCTGTCCTCGCTTTAACAGCACATGATATGGCATCTCAATATCCTTCCGGTGATTTTTGGTGTGACAAATTTCAAAGGATATCGAAATCCTACCAAAACAAAGCCCTTGGACTTCTCGCTTGCGAAATTAGCATCCTGCGCACGCCGCCTGACTTACGATCTACTACTAACATATCTACTCCTGTCCTTGCATCTGCGATCATCCTCTGCAATGCTGAATTACTGGCGGCCCAAGAAGCCGGATGGCGGGTCCATCTACAAGCTGCACAGGAGGTCATCAGGACAGAAACTGATCGGTTACTTCTGCAAAAACCGGCAGACCGCATCGAAGAATTCTTCCTACAGGAGTTCTATGCAACTTCGGTATGGGCACATCTGACAACCTTCCACGATATAGACGAGATTGTACAAACTCCTCTTACTGGCAGCAGAGATGCTGTCTTTACTGATCTCATCCGGATCATCCATCAAATCACCCAAGCGGAACGCATCAAAGCTCGTGCTGAACTCTTGCAATTACCGCCGCCAGACCTAATCCCCTGCGTCGACATCCATATTCAACTCGAGCTAGCCAGACGGAGTGCTGTATGTCTGGGGCAATCGATTCAGTTCTGGTCCGACAACGACAGGCGCGCTTTTGAGCATCTCGTATGGATGTATTTTCACGCCAGTCTGATATACAGCTACCAAGCACTCGCAGACCATCGTACATGTCAAACACTGATTAAGCAATCCCGCGATGCGATTCTTACAAACTTGCACTCTCTGTCCGGAACCGGGAATGAGCTGTTTGCGCAGAATCTTGTATGGCCGCTCTTTATCGCTGGGACAGAGTTTCAGGAGAATCGCGCTAGCCAGAAGCTCATCGAGCGTCATCTCACAAATGTGATGCGCATTAGCCGTACGTTGGATAGAAATCGGGTGTTGTCGTTTCTGAAGGATTGGTGGACATTACCTGATGGCCAATGTATATCGTGGATTAAGCTGGCGAGGAAACGGGCTTGGGCGTGTGGCTTTTTCTTAGCATGACAAAACGTGATGTGAGCAACAATCCCAAGTATAAAATGCAAGTACTTCCCCCCTCGTTAGATATACTCCGCGGTAGTATAATTAAGCGGTCCCAAACCCCATCAAAGGAGCATCATCTGTGGGCCCCTAGCTCAAAAAGGTAATTTTCTCATATGAGCTGCCTCTTTCGGACTAGTCGGATATACATCATAGCCGATGCAATGTTCCAGAGATGATGCACACAACGGGAATCCATAAATACAAGCAACCATTCCTGTCAGCAGGCAAGGGAAATTCTCTTCTTTATTCATGAGCTCTCAGCCTTCGCTGCACCATACACCAATATGCTGTTGGTTTGCCCGTCCAAGCATACTATATTTCTGGATACCCATGGCCAATCCTTTAGTGATTCTTTCTCAGGAACTATTCACCTGGGTGGAGAGGCAGAGCTATCCTCGCTACATGTGTCCCTCATGCAAACAATTCTACTCGATACTGAGCGACATCCCACTAGTGGAAATTCCATCCACGAACAAAGACACCCAAAGAAACGGTTCCAGCGCCACAAACCAAAGAAACAACAACGCAATGCTAGCTTGGAAAGGACTTCTTTCACTACTGAATTACTTCACTACAATCTTTCAACTTCGCCAACGTCGAATCAAGCCCGCGATCATGAATTCAGCCTATCGATTCCGTGCGATGTACCCGCGTCAATCGGGAGGCCTTCACTCAGCATTACATATGACCTAGTCGCTTTAGGGACTACGACTAGTGGACGGAATCTCACTACTCGCCAGACACTACACGTCACTCGACTCAAGATCCCCGATCCCCATGAGGTCTTTCGCTATATTCGAACATTCCCGGAAACAAAGCTACGCGCTGAATTCATTCTCTATCCTGAATTATCGCCATCACATGGACATAGATGCGGAAAACATATATCCGCTCAACTGCTATTACGAGATGTTGCCACGCCAGGGCCTCGACACGGTGAAATGACCGTAGTGATAGCAAAAGAAGTGACATGGCGCGTGGACGAAATCGAGAGCTGGAATACGCAGCAAACACAAGACAGGCCGGTAACGAGACAAAAGCGAATAATAGCAACGGGTGGGCTCAAGGGTCGATGGGCGGCGACGAGAGCCAACGCTGGAGATACTGGATCTGCGGATATGGCGATCCCCATTCCATTTGATATTACCATCGACAGCAGTGCAGATGCATTAACCGATTTCACATCCGAGTACTCACGGTTAGCACCAGTTCTAGCCGTTAAACATCGGTTGACAATGACTATCGTGACGGGTAGCGAGACTATAAATAGGGAGACTGGATCGTTGGTGGATAAAAGAGACACTGTGCGTGTCTTGGGGGCGACTGTACCGATACATGTGTACGAGTACGTTGAAGGATCGATGGTGTCCGAGCGATTGGAGGCTTCGGATGCAGTGCTGCCGCAATATAATGGGTGTTCGGGATCGCCTCCGGGCTATTCGAATTAATTTAGCTAGTTTTAGGCAGTGCGAGACGAAGTGCTCTCTGTTGAAGCAACATGATGTGAGCAATGGACCACTGTTGGAAATGTTTCCAAGCCCACGCGCGTTCCCATTGCATAAGCACGATGATGTACTTTGGTTGGTCTTTGACGGGTGCCCAGTATAAAGCGGTCTAGTTTGGGATCGAACAAACATAGTCCCAGGAAGCTTGCCAAAGACGTGCGGTTGATTGATCGCGATCGAATATATCTGTTCCACGCTGGAGACCCAGTTGGATCACACTGAGAATAGGGGACTGCGGCAGCAAAGAATTGTCTTTCACGACCTTGGACCAAGTAAGTCCGCCAACAGCTGGTACTAGTTGTTTAAGCTCCTAGGTAGTGTGGATTGTCTTACTAAGTATGCGGTACTTTATGGCTTGACCTTATTGTGCTCATTATGTTCATCTATCCGTGACAATGGTTGTCGTTGAATTCGAGAAACTTTGACTTTTATATTCAATTTGGTTCACATCACATTACTACTAGTAGCAAAAATTATTTCCTCCGATACTAGCAACAATCACTTCCTCGCCCATTCAACGATCCGTTCCAGCAACAATCGACCATCCATCGGCTTATCCAGCTTCTCAATTTCCTTCGCAATCTGCTCCTTTGACGAGTTGCCGGTATACACATCATCCTCATCGGCAAACATTTTCTTCGCAAGAGCGTTGTGAATTTCCGGGTGGGCCTGGAAAGTGAGGATTGTGTTCGCTTCGTTCACAAAACATTCGTGGCCTTCTGCGAGATGGATAAAGTTGGGTGCCGGTTTGGCTACTTCGCGGACGTGGAATTCGGGTGCTCGCTTATGGGCTGTTAGAAAAGTATGCTAAATGGAGTGCTCTAGAGATACTTACATAGGACTCGGTTCCTGGAGCGAAGCGGAAAAAGTCCTTACCCTCTGGGGTCAGTTTAGTATCCTGAATTGCGGCCTGTGATAAAATTTTACCGTTAGCATTTTGCTCGACCCTCAATGAAGCACTTCATTTGGAAACTGTACAATTGGACCAGTCGGAACAGCATGAACAATACCTCCCAGCGCCCGTTGAATGGCTTGATGACCCCAGCAGATACCCAGCATCTTGACCTTGGGAAAGTCTCGCGCCGTGTTCCGGACGAAATCCAGCACTCCCAGCACCCATGGCTCTGATGAAGAGGAATCGGCTTTCCCTCCGCTTAGGACGATAAAGTCGTATTTTCCGGGATCGGGGAAGTTGGCGTCGAACACGGGATCGTAGCAGTCAATCTGGGCATCCGATGCGACTGAGTGAAATGCATCGTCGTATGCCTTTTTCACGTCATTCCAGAATTCATTGCCGGGTGGGCTGTTTATGAGGACGGCGATTTTCAGTGGTGCTATCGAACCCATGATGGACAATCTCTTATGTTTGAAGATTCGAGGTTGATGTGGAAAATATGCTCGTGAGACCGAGAGGGGCTGATATATATATAGTCCGCATTTGCGCTCGGGTGTTTACTTGAAGGTTATCGCTATTGCAGACCATTTTGGGCAATTCCAGACCAGATTAAGAGTACCGACCAGTCAAAGATAACGCATTGTTTCCATCCAATAACGGAGACTGCACGAAATCCAACGTCCGATATCCCCATAGTATGTCTGATGCGCTATTCCTAAAGCGGTGCGCGGGTGCGATTTCCCCATTTTTTCGATTAGCCGAGATATCAGAGTACCTTTTAGAGACATCAAGAGAACATGAAGAATTTTCTTGAATGCTCTACCACCTCTAATAATCACTTGTTTTATGCCCGGGTCCCATCCTAAATGAGGAATGTACATCTTCCACCCCGCGGTGTATAGCGAAATGTACAAGCCTGCTCCTCCGAGGCCCAAGAAAACGAACATTGTCCGGTCACGCACGGGATGTAGAAACTGTCGCGAGAGGAAAACGAAGGTAAGCTGGCAATATTTGCGCTATAAGCAATTGTCCGTTAATATTTGTCGTTAGTGCGATGAGCAGAAACCGGCGTGTGGGACTTGCGTCAGACTGGGAAAGGTCTGTGAGAGTACTAAACCTGATTTCAGATTTCGCACGGTGGACAGGCCGGGTTCTTCAAAAGTCGCCATCTCCAAAAAGAAATCACGATTGGAGTACAAGAGGCAGTCTTCTCCGGAAAAGCATATATCTGATGAGCCGGATTGCAATGGCCTTGGGTTAGGACGACTTGATCTTATCAGATCTTTACAGCATACGGAAAGAGATGTCTTTTATTCTACATATTGGGAAGACATGTGTCTCCCGGCATTACACCCAGTCTTCCACTCAACCTCTCGCTTAGCCAGCAATAATCGAATGTTAAACGATGCTATTTTGGCCCTGTCAGCATGCAACCTGAGCCGCTTACACGCAGAAAAGAGAAATACCTCTGAAAAAAATGTCGCGGCCCACAGTCCAAGTCTAATCCACCAGACTAGAAGCTATTGGTACTACTCATCAGCGATTCGGGCATTTACATCACTGCAACAAGTCGACTATCGATATAACGCGATAATAGTCCTGACAGTATTAGCTGTATTTGCACACCTCGAGTCCTCGATGGGCAACTTCGAAGGATTCTACTGTCATTTTCAGGGTTTATCTGCGTTTCTTATGGTCCTGGAAGAGATAGCAGGAGACCCGGTTGTGAAAAGCCTTCTCATGTCGTGGATGCAGATACGGTTTGTGGTCTGGTGGGCTCGTGTGTACTTTTGCTCGTTGGATGTACTGCAGCGGTTGCCGCCGGTTCCATTACCGCGACTACTTGAGGGGAGCTTTATTGGCTCCCTTTACGAGAGACGTGTTGTGGTATTGAGTATCATGTGCGAATCGCATAGACTGAATTGCAATGCAGTGCTGAAGCATTGGTCCCTTGCGGCATTGAAAAACTTAAATAACGTCGGGGAACGATACACGATTGATGATGATAATGATGAGATGAACTACTTTACGCCCTTGGGTGACGAAGCAAGGAAGCTGGATGAGTGGCTCTTGCATCTTCCACCGTCAGAACAGCCACTCCATGATATTAGTTTACCGCTTCGCTATGACATGAATAATTTGAGCAACGAACCACTATATTTTAAATCACACGATGCTGCCCTTAACTCTACATACTACGCACTCGCGCGAATTATGCAATGCGCCGCTTCTATACACCACCTCGAAAACCAGAAACTCCCCTGTCCCACTTCAAATGATTCCGAAGAAGAAACTTGGATCCGACTCCTTCTCCGAATAATCAAAGGAACCAACCTCCACATGTCCGCCTCCAGAAACAGCTACACAATCGGCTTCTCAGGCATACTCCTCGCTGCGCTCCTTCGCTGCCAGGACCTCGGTCTCAGTCTCGAAATCCAGAACTGGCTGCAGAATCTTGAGAACGTGCAGCCTACAGAGGAAGGCGCTTTTCCGGTATACCAGGCCGTGGGTGTGGCCAAAGCTATTAATCGACAGAGGATGGTGGGGAGGAATATATATGGCGTTACGCAGCTGGTTGATGATGGTGGGGTACCAAAAGTCACTGCGTATAATAGCCAGTCGATTGATAGCATGTTGCTTCATGGGAGGTGCCAGCTGTCGGGTGAGTTTTTTACAGAGTGCGTTTCGATTGAGTTGTATGGTTAGAAGGCAGTAATTATTTTTGTACTCTATTAACAGAAACGAGTGCGACACTTGCACTTAGGAAGTGGACAACATAACTATCAGGGCACCACCTCCTCCCCCCTCCAATCCCAACACCTCCCCCTTCCCTCCATCCCCATCTCCACCAAAACCCCCAACAACTTCCCCGCCGCCTCATCTGCCGCCAACATCTCCCTTCCATCCCAATACTCCCTCGTAAAATCCGTCCTCACAGTCCCAGGATGCAAAGCAACCGCGCACGACCTCTCCCGACTACGCGTCCGCAGATGCAAATCCAACGTCTTCGCCAGTTGAAACACAGCCGCTTTACTAGCCCGGTATGAATACCAGCCCCCCGAGGAGTTATCGGAGATAGATCCCACACGCGCAGCCATCATCGCGTAGATGGCATGGGAGGGGAGATTTACTCCATCTCTTGTTGGTTCGAAGGGAGGGGATGATTTGGTGGGGAGGAAGGGGGTTAGGTGCTTCATTAGGAGGAGGGGGCCGAGGGCGTTGACTTGGAAGCTGTGTAGGGCGTTGGATGCGGAGATTTGGGAGGGGGATTTTTCGACGTGGAGGATGCCGGGGAGGGTTAGTGCTAGACGGAGGGGGGTGTTGGGGTAGGTGTCGCGGAGATAGGATGTCATGGAGGAGATGGAGGATTCATCTGTGATGTTAGATGTACAATTGAGATGTATGGAGAGTAGAAGTACCAATCACGTCAACCGGGAGAACTTGTAGTCTTTCCTTGTCCTTGATACCCGAGAGCAGTTGGTCGTGAACTTCATCGCAATTCTGTCGCGCAGTTGCTACAACAGGCAGGTTGGAATTCGCTAAGAGATACCGCGCAAATGCAAACCCCAGTCCTCGAGAGGCCGGAGTAACAAGGCAAAATCCAGAAGATGCCATATCAATACAATTAATGTCTACAAGTCCAATTGGAACGACGTCCAGAGGTTATATATTGGCATGCCGTGACGTCATATATAACTTTCCCGCAGCATTCCAGCAGCAAGACACCATCATACTTTAACAAGGAACAGGCAAAGCGCCGACGTTACTAGACGCATTAAACAAGTCCACTTCAGCTTTCCTCCTGCGCACAAGCCCGTTGACCACCTTCCCATTAGCCTTATTCCACAGCGGCAATTCATCGTTCGCAACGGCAACGACATCCTCGCCGGCATTCATGAGCCGGACCAAATCAGAGGATTCCATGTTACCATTTCCTACATTGAAGGTCCAGGAGACTAATGCGCCGTATTGGTTGTCGTTGAGGGTGACTGGGTCCGCGAGGGCGTTGGTTACGGCATCTCGAGCGCTCTACGTAGGCATTAGCATTTAGAATCATGCTTGCAAGGGCTTAGGGAGAGGACTAACAATCAAATCACCCTGGAGCAACCTGGTCGCTGAATCCTCCGACATAGGAGTGGGGAAGGGCACGTCGGAGCAAGTAGCGTTTGCGCAGAGGTGGCCGTAGCCGATGGTCGGGTTTCCGAAGCCATCATCGTAAGGGTCTGGCTGCATTGTCTCAAAGCCCTTGAGGAGGTCAAGGGTTGGGATGTTGACTGGAGGACCGGTGCAGGCAGCAACTGTAGTGGCTAGGACTGGGATGAAGGCGAGGACTGCCTTGGAGGAGGACATGGTAATGCTGTGAGAGACGACGACGATGATGGCATTCTTGGTTGGGGACTTGTCGTCCTTATGTATTGTCAACTGGTGATTGTTTCAACTCTTATAACTATAGCCAGATCTTTCCTTTAACTTTCTGAAGTTCTTATTGTCAGCTGCTGTAATGATCAACAGATAAATGGTGAAAATAATGGTCGAGATACCAAGAAAAGCTGGGATTTAACTGGCTACAGCACTGTTAACAAGCCACTCTAGCGGGAAAATCACTTTGAAGCAATCCACACAACACTAGCTGCCAAGGAGCTAACTTCGTATTGTGCCGTCGACGATCACTCTGCAGGGTCCTGGGTGTGATTAACCTGCATCCCGGACGGCTGTGGTAAATACGAGGCATCGCCTCACGGGTAAGCGAGGATAGATGTAGGCCAAGTATGTGACTGAGTCAAATTGAAGTTGCCAGCTGAGCTCATGCAGTTACGAAACTGTATTCAAGTACGTCGTCTATGGATATTGTACCCTTGATTGCCATCCAACTTAACCCCAAACAATCATGCCGTACGTTGTACCGAAAACATAGCTCCATGCAAATAGTAATTCCATATACACTGAGATGCATTGAAATGATGGACTTCGTCTCGTTGTTGAGACTCCAATATAAAACCAAACAGGAAAGCAAAGACCGTTCAAGATCCCATCCACAACGATAACCTACCATATGCCAAAGACCTTAATCCCCGCGCGTTCGGATTGGCATTTCAGTGGGATCCTGAAAATCGGACGGACACAGAATGCCACCAGCTACAATCTTGCCGATGTGCGTCTTGTCGATTTCCTGGCATTCCTTTCGTACCTGCGACATGAAATCCTCCAGGAACTTGAGCGGACTCTGACTGAACGTAGTCTTCCCATTACCTCCCAGAATAAAACCGTCGTCTGCGATAGCTAGACCCTTGGGTGTCTTGAAGTAAGCTACGCCGAGAAAGTCGCAAAGTTCTTGATACTCACGGTAGGATGCGAAGTACAGCTGCCCGGCGAAGAGGTTCAGTTGGATTTTGATGATATCGGGTATCTGAATCGGAGCAGGAGTTGCGGGTACATTGTACAGAGTCAGACTGTCCAGAGGTGAGAACGTTAGATTCTGGCGTGGCGCATACATGTGTAGGGTAACAGCTTCCGACTTTCGAATCTTCGGTAGAAGATGATTGGCCTCGTATGGACTAATAATGACCACAGCCTGCGCGACCCTCCTGCTGGAGGAGTCTGGGACGCGACAACTCGTGAGAATCCACTGCACTGGTCGCTGATAGGAATCCGAGATAAAGGCTGACCCCTTCTGCTCCTTGACAGTAGTCGCAAAGTCATTCGTGACAAGAAGGTCCGACGGGAATTGGGCCATATCCAGAAATGATGCTACAGATGTGTTCTGCAGCGACTTGAAAGCCGGTTTGAACGCATTAGAATGCCTTTTCAGGATTCCAGTGGAAATGAACGAGCACAAATCCGGGTGAATCGTATGCCTTTTTGGCTCAGCTTCGGGTGGCTTCTGGACCTGTCTCTCTTGTTCGATTTCCGGGGAAAGTTCCCGCTCTTGCTCCTCCTGAAGCCCGGTGGATGCGAAGTTGAGGTTGTCGAACTCATGGCATCGTTGTGATATGAGGCGAAGATTCTCGGTTTTATCCGACAATGTACTCAGGATTGGGACATTGTCCTCGCAAGGTCGGTATCGATGCTCCAAAGACTGCGATTCAGGCTCGAGGAATTTTCTGGCCTGGCTTGTGGACATGTCAAGTTGATCATCGTGGCGGATCTCATCCCACATAGCACACTGCCTCTCGAATCGCTCGCCCTGGGTGGCCCATAAGGGCATACTGCGTCGCGTATCCATCCAGGTCCCTACTATTGCCCAACGAAGAACATCCGAGAGGTCAATCTTCGACTGATTGATTTTTCCGGACAGCTCGAGGATGTTGAATTTAACCTCTTCCGGAATGCAGAATATAACCGACTGCCCCTTGCCCAGTTTCCTCATTCTCATGCATGCTATACACTGGTTAGCCTGCGCTTCGTATACTAGGACTACCGTTTCAGAATCTTACCTTGCACCAGCTTGTCTTTCGTGATACCGGGGCCCAAGGTCACGGCTGCGCGGTAATTGAGTGGCAGTTTCAAGTCAATACCTCTCGTGTGCGCCTCATCAAGGAATACATAGCATGCTTCCAACTGTTTGGCAAAAGGCGAGGTTTGTAGTGGTTCAACGCGTTCATCCCGGTCGAGGACGCAAATCTCATCGCTATCGTTGACAAACACAATGGCATGGATACGCCCGTCATTCGGTACCATCCTAAGCCAATGTTTCGCAACTTCCAGATTGCTGAGCTCTATGATCTGCGCGCCCACGTCGAGAATGACCTGCGTTGTCGGATCCAAACTCGTAACCATATTGAGTAGGAGTTTAGCACCCGAAACGGATGGATCATCGCGGGGTGGGATAAGCGCAACCGAATTCTCGGACCTGAGGAGATATTCCAGAACAAGAGCATTTGTATGATTCTGCTCCGGGAGATCCAACTGCTTGACACTTAGAGGAATAATATTTCGAGAGTCATTGGTTCCACTGAAACCGACAGTGGGGTGTGTTTTTATTTCCCCAATGTCCCAGCCAGATGCAGATAATTTATCTGGGAATTCCTTCAATTCTTTCGCGAACACAATATGAGAAATAAAATAGTCGATGGCACCCTTGGAGAAACGAAGATTCGGGAAAATATGTTCAATGCAGTGATGACAGTCTTCGAGATTAATACCACCAAGGTGGCGATACGCGGGTGGGAGGTCCGGTGCACCTTGTATCCACGCTTGGTATTCAATGTCGGCTTGATCTGATTTGACCAGGTGCTGAAGCGCGAGAAAGAGGTCCTCGTCAGAAAGCCCGGCGTAGTAGTAGCTTAGAGACGTCAGAACAATAACAACGTCCGGGTGGCTGAACTCGGAGCGCGGAGCAGGACTGTCCTTCGCACGATAGGGCACAGACAGCTTGGTAGGCGGAGACCTGGTATTGTGTGGCCCATAGTTAACCCTCCAGCGCTTTTGCCCGAAGCAAAAGTCCAAGACTCCACCTGCCAGAAGGCCCCGTACTAACAGAAGTGGACCTTGAGTAGTCTTGGTAAAAAACCCTCCCGGACCTTCGTCTTCGACCGCAGCGATCTGGTCCGTAGTCAAGTCTGGTTCGAGACAGTATGACAATACGGCATCTCTGGTTCTCTTAGGCTGCCTTGAGATTGGGAGACAATCAATTCCAATGTTGCAAACATGCTTCGCGATCCGTTCCGAAAGGGCTTGTCCAGCGTCACTGTGAAGTAACCGTATCCTGGGGAAGCTCCCAGGCCGCTGTTCATCCACTTCTATTGACCGGGAGAGCTCCTCCTTGACACCCAGAGCATACGTTCTTACTAGATCCAACAACTGTTGAATAACAGTCCATCTCTGCGGACTCAGCTCTAACGGACGTTGGGTGCCCATGGTGTATACCAGCTCGAACTTCACGCTGAAGTTCTCATCACTTTCGTCTACAATGTCGCGCGAGGCTGTTCTGAAAAGCTCTAGGGTTCGCAGCAGAGAGCGACCCACCGCTTCTTTTCCAGCAATGAAACACTCCAGACACATGAGCTTCAGCGATAAAATATGTTCCGGCTGGACGAGGAGAACACCACCCTCCGACATGCATTCGCGACACATGCGCTCAACTTCCGCTGCTTCTGCTGCGCCAAACTTGAGAGACCTGGAAACTGGCATGTGATAAACTCGACGACCCAACAACCCTCCGAGCTTGGAGACGAGCATGTGGAACATCTGTCGGGATTGCGGTTTTGCAACGAGCACACGAATCAAGTACGATGAGTTCGCAAGTGCGGCTGCCACGATTGGAACGATGACGGATGACTTTCCCTCGCCCATATTCAGTTGCATCACGGCATTCTCTCCAGGACTGAGGTTTCTCATTTGTTGAGCGATCTCTTCCTGCACGTCTCGGATAAGAATCCCGTTTTCAATTTCCAGAAGCAGAGACTCCGGGAATTCGTGGGGGTCCCAATTGACGTGCCCTGGGTTTTGAAGCTCACGAATTAGGTCGTCGCGGTGGTCTGTCAGACTAGATAGCCTTTTCGCCCGCTGAAGGGCCGTAATGGATTGTCCGTAGGTGATCAAACAGGCTTTCCATTGCCTGGGAAGTTTATCCCACCGGTCCCGGGCCAGCTGAGTAAGGAGTAGGGTGGGTGATATCCTTGGCCAATGACCTATACCTTGCAGCAGTGCCAAAGAGTTTTGGTGTATGGCGGTCTCCTTAGCCTCTGGCTCGGATGCTCTACCAGAAGGTGTCATTCGCGACATGATTGTCACATACAGATACCCAGAGTACGTCTCGCAGTGTGCCTGGTATTTGAAAAAAGCTTCCCTGAGCTTGCTGGAATTGATATTGATGCATGCCGTCTTGTTTGTCTGTTGTAGCGACATGATACTGCTTCGAAACTGTTCGACGTAACCTTTCTCGTACTTCGACTTGGATTGCAATTCGAGTGTCTTGGCCAAATCTAAGGTTCGAGGAGCCGACGTTTTATTGAGAGATTGAGTCTCCAATAGCTCGCAAAGCTGCGGAGGACTCATTTCAAAGACAGGCGGAGAGCCTAGCAAATCATCGACACAAATGAATCTTTGTCCCCTAGTTAGAGGCTCTTGGTGGCATGGGAAAGATATTGATGGCATGTTCACCGGCTGAGTTTCCTGGGCGCTCAATAAAGATGCAAGTTGGGTGAGATAACCCCCGAATTCCTTGTTGTCGTGCCAGGTCGCGAATCTCTCACGGACATGGTCCATGACCTTGTGAATGTCAAAGTAATCTGGCAACCTTGGAAGATCCCAGGAGTGCGGTTGCCCGGGCTCGCGCACTGGCCATATCTTGTACAAGTAAGCCATGAACTTATCAACTGCCCGGTCCCTGTTTTCTTGCTTAATAGAGCTTCTGCGGTTTTGAAATGCCGGATAGGTTTCGTATGTTCGGGGAGAAAGATTTGATTCCGGAGTCTCTTCGAGGGCAGCTGAGTAGATCAGAGACCGCATCTCGTCTTTATTTATCACGGTCCCTTCACACAACGCAAAAGACTTTCTGGCCGGCGAGTAAATTGAAGTCGTCCCTGGCACGATGTATAACGAAGCTAGAGTCTCGAGAACAACCATGCTGATCTTTTTAGAGAACGCCAAGGTTGCGAGCCACATCATAAGCCGGAATTTATCCAATCGGGGGCGCATCGAGCAAAGTAGTCGGTGAATGCTGCACCAATACTTGGACGTAAGCTTTGTGGGATCCAAGATAAACCCTGCATCATAATTCAACTGCCTAACATCGAACGAGACACCGGGGCCATGGATCATATTGGATGCTTCGAGAAACTCCCAGAGGCACGAAGCCAGCCCCTTGGCTGTGTTACTCCGAACCAAGGGAATGTCATCGTATATCATTTTGGACACTGTATAGGCACGAGAACATTCTTTCGAGTTGTGGTTGCGGTCGAGGCTTGTATAGCGGCGATCGCATTCGAGCGTGTAATCCTCCGCGCCGAATCCAGTGACCCGAAAAGCGGATGATCGAATCAGCTCACGTTTCAGCAGGTCCGCCTCTACGCGCGGTAGTAGAGGCTGCGAGACCAGCTTGTCAGTGTGAAAAATTCCCATCCGACGGTCTTGTTCAAGTATTTTCGCTACTTCCAGGTAGAAACTTCCATGCTGGGCCAGAAATCCAATATCGTTGTACCATCGAATGGTTTGCATCACGCGCTCATTATCAGGATAGTACCATCTTTGGGGTGTTAGCTCTGCGATTTTGGCAAGGATTGTACAGTTCTCCGGCCGCAGTTGGTCAAACGATCTCACGGCTGCAGAGCGTAGGATGGACAGAGCCTGCTCGGTACCGGTCTTTTGTGTCAAGGGATCAGGCAAGCAGAATGAGGTCAGGGCATGTAGGTAGGACAAAAACAGTTTACTCTGTAAACTCCCGTTATCAGCAAGCCGGCCAAGCTGTCTGTCCACCGAATAGGGATGAGTCCGGGTGTCTGCCTGCCAGCCAATGTGAACATCAACATGGTCATCATCCTTATTCCAGAACACATCTCCTTCCGGAACAAGGACGAGGCGATCTTGGCTGGTCTCGTGGACCAGGATAAGCTTATTGCGCAAGCCAACCAACGTGTCTAGGGACTGGTCGGCATCAATATACATCCCACGGTATTGTCGGGACCGGATGAAGGAGAATCCTGATTGGAGGCTATACCTTAGTCGAAGACGGGGAATGTCAATGTCCAATACCGATGTCTTGGGGTTGAAGATACAGTGGACTTTGGTGGGTTTCTCGATGGGTTTGAGGATCTCCGAAAGTAGTTTGGCGGTTTGACTGCTCACATTCACCAAGTACACACCGTCCTTCACAAGGAACCATATGTCCTGAGACCCATTTCGTTGTAATCTCCAGTTCGATTCTGACGAGACCCAGGGTTCTGTCACAGGCCGAAACTCCACATATCCACCGTCTCGATCATACCAGTGCACATGATCATCGACAAAAGCATCGGGGAACAAGCCAACAAACAACCTTGGGGGAACAAACTCCTGGATCTGAACTCCCTTCCTTGCCTGAACCTCGAGGTCATATTCTGCTGAGTCTGAGATACTTCCCCTTCCCAGGTGTATGGTGTACCCCATATGTTCCTTCTGACAGGAGAACTGCATTCGGGGAACATCACTCGGCATGACTTCTAGCAACGATCGACCAAAAAGCCTCTTATATGTTTCGTGGCACTCATACTCGGAGGGCAGACGGGCCAGTGGGAGACCATTGACGAGCAACTCGCCCGTTAGCAAATTGAAGTGCACAAGCAGGCTTTCATCATTGGTCGACTGAGATGCTGTCCGGCTAGCGAGCCAAATCTCATCTTCCTCCGACGCGGCTGTCCAACTCGACGACGCGCAGTACGCCGCCCAAGACTTCTTTATGGCCGTGTCGAGGGCCGGGCTCCCTTGACGGATCATATTCCTTGCGAGAATTGGGTAACAACGATACGCTAGGCATTGCCAACGGCGGAGCAATATCGGAAGCATAGGATCAGAATCCATAGGCAATACCCCTTTCCGGTCATTTACTATCATACAGCATCGGATGTAAATCGAGGCGTCAGACGAGGTGTTGAGTGAGCGTTCCAAGAACGTTCCCTCGCAGTCGAATGTTTCAGCACAGATCAACGCGATATGAACACTTCGTGCAAGGAGGGAGTTCCGGGGCTCATCGTCGACTGTGCAGCTTGCTTTCTCCGAAACCTGGTTGACCCACTTGAAAGCAATGTTGCGAAGATGGCTTAATCGCTCCAGACACACATCATGGATCCCTGCAGACGACGATAGAGATAGCACTCGGAGTGTGAGAGATATGAGTACACTGAGCCCATGCACGAACTCCCAATTTTCTTCCAAGCGTTCTATTTCTTCCTCAATTCGATGGAGAATCGTTTCAGCAAATCTGTTATCATTGAGAACCTGGTGACCCTGTCTGGCCGCCGAGTCCTTGAACGGTGGTCCGGCCTGATTGATCACCTGAAGGATAAAGATATCTGTTTCCACCTTCTTGAAGTCCACCGACGGCATGGCCAGCTGCAGGAGAATATTCTGCCACTGGATCTCCACCCCAAGGGGCAGTGTACACAATGCTTTAAACTCATCAAGTGGCATGTCCACAGGAGAAGAAAACTGTGAAGCGAACACAGTATTAGGCGATGGGCCGTTATGGTTGTCCGCTGGCCGGAACAAGAACCGTTGTAGAAATGAGCATCTCTGGGGCAGTTTATAGTTGCACGACTTTGCCGTCGCATGTGTGGGCGTTAATTCGCTGATGAAACATCCAATTGCACTATCATAGTATTGCCAGTGAAGTCCATTATTGAGACAAACATCTTCCTCGGTCACACTAATAATCTCTTTGTGACGACGATGGGTCCTCTTGTGGGGCTTGACTTCCGACAGAAGGCCGACGCGCAGTCCACCGTGCGTGAAATAAGACGAAAGGCCACGATAGCCCTGTGGCGTATATTTGGCTATTGGTGTCACTTGCGCGGCATAGTCATCTTCCAAAACATTACACAAGAAGAAGACAGTGGCATCACGCCAACATCCGAATGAACGGGGTACATTCAATTCAAAAACCGTCGACTTTGAGGCCAGGTGACTTGCCGGAAGAGGCCACTCGTGAACGTGAATCGTGATCGAGCTAGCTTCACGCTGGCACTCGCACCTTGCGCAAGAATACTCGTTATGACGGAACTCCCGAAAGTCAAAGCGTCGATCGAGAATAACCTCGCGGTAGTCGCACTCCATTCGGGCGGCCTGATCCATCAGTTCAGTGTACTTCCGATGCTTCTGACGAAGTTCATTTTCTTTCTCGCTTCTCTGACGTCTCGCAACAGCTTCTATGTCGGCCTGTAAGCGTTGGTGCTCAGTTGACTGGTTAAAATATTGAACTGAGAAGCAAGATGGTGTACCGAAGTCCGAGAAAATACCACACCCAGGGTGTCGGAGGCGCTGTCGCCGTTTGTGTAGATAAATTTCTGCACGGGCAAGTCTTTCCATCTGGGATGTGAACGGCAGCAGAAGCGACTCAAACATGCCTTCCGGGATGCAGGGGTCGTAATCATTCAGCATCCCATGAATATGGGTTGCGGACCGGTCACAGGCAATCCACAGTTCAAGAATAGTAAGCAGCATAGTCGAAACTGCTTCTGGATTGCTAGAGTACATAGGTGAGGCAATGCTATGATAACTCTCAATGACTGCCCTCAGCCGGCCACAGGTGGCCTCTTCACCCAAATGAGATGCGATCCATACATCAAGGTGCGACGCAACCCAAGCCTCGAAGGAGGCAAGATTGTACACTTCGTATTCTGGATTGGTGAGGCTCACATGACCTGGAAGCTCCGTAGGTTGGTAATGGACAAGACTCGACCTTGGTGAAAATTCGACCGAAGCTTGAGAGTGTCGATCTTCCTGCCTGTGGATTCCTTCGAGATACTGATCAAGACCAGGCAGCGCACAATGAGTGTCTTCACCAAATTCCAGGCTTTCCAAAGATGACATATCATGCTCAAGGCTATTTTGCGACATGGCCTTTTTCCAGCCCCCCTGGACAGTCTTGCTCGCTCTTTCTAGCGTTTGCTGAACCAAGGAAAACCAAGGAGGGTCGCCGGACAAGTTTAGTTTGAGTAACCGGCGAGCGACCTTCATGTTCATGACATGGATATGCTCTTTTGGCATCGTTTCGCACGAGTTGTCAATGATGGTACTCAAGCAATAGACCATAAACGATTTGTAAAGATCATCGGCCTGTGACGACAATCTGCGAAAGGCGACCTGTAGTATCACGCGCACTAGCAGCCACAGGGGAGATCTTCGCCAGGGATACTTTGCTTTATGCCACATCACCTCGTCGCGGGTATTCTTCTGTATCTGTAAATCCTCGACGTTGACGCACATTGGGCGCAGGAACGACATAAAAAGCTCGGTGACCATCTTGGGGTCCGTGGTATCTCGGTCCTCATCGTGCTCTTGCCCTGCTTTGCGCACCTTAATTTTCGTCCCCTGAACAGACTGATAGCTCATTTTTGCAATAGTTGTGGCAATGGTGTCCCGGAGGCCAGACTCAATAAATGTTTCTGGATCCAAGGCAAGCGCAGGGCCTGGAAAATCACGCTGAAGGCGGCCTAGCGTCTGTATAATGCTTTGATTGCGCGGAGACAGCTCGAAAGACTCAACATGTATTGTATCGCTTTTTTTGGTCATTAAAACGCCAGCGTTCTGAGCACGAACGAAGATGGGGAGGAGGCCACCTGCGACAAGTTAATATTCAGCTCCTGAAATTTGAGCGACCACACTTACCCTCGGTATTCAAATCAATAAGCGCCTCTTTGAGCTCCATCTGATCTACCCCGCCGTGCAAACTGCATGTCTTTCTCAACCGGGTGATCATCGTGATAACGGTCGTACAGATATCTGCTTCCTGACTCGAGACATGATCTCTGAATTGGCAAAGGGCTTCAATAACTTGGTCAACAAGTGCTATGTCGTATAAGGAATCGTAATCATCCTTCTGGGGCAGTTTGGGAGGGAGGAAGACGTGGTGAAATAAGTACGATATTGCTTCTGGAGGCATCTTCGCGGATGGAGAGCCCCTGTGACACTACTATCAGTATCAATAGGAAGGAGGTTCCTTGGTTGGTTGGTTAAGGAGAAGAAAAAGAGCAGGTGGATGGCAGAATGACTTTCATATAGGAAATATAACAAAGAGGTTCAAACAGTGCGACAAACACGTCTATAAGCGAGCTGCATGTTTACCTGCATATTAAGGCCGCTTCTAGACACAATATAAGGAGGTTATAGGTGTTGCTAAGGCATGAGACACAGGAATCATATTTAAGTATCGCAATTGTTATCTTTTTATCATTTCAGTAGCTAGCACACACTTGATTTGCTTTGCTGGACAAAACCTGCCTATTTCACTGTCCCTGTTCACAGCATTTACATTCTCCAATATTCACCGTGGCTCAGTGGCTGCAGTGAATGGGGAATCGACATTTCTATTGGTGGTTTATCCTGCTCAGAATGGCACAGTTTCCGTTAATAGTATTAGATGTGAGAAAATTGATGTTCAATAACATAGGCTAAGAATATGAATTGATGGTAGCTAATTAGCTGGGAATCTCGGAAAAGCAGTCCGTTATCGAGTAATGTGGCGGGTCCTCGTCCTGCTCCATATTATCGTCCCATTGTATATGTCCTGGCGATGTAGCACCGGATAAGCCGAGCTCGTCTGGCTTCGTATCGTGAATATGACTTTCGTAGCGTGGAAGTTGCCCATAATCTGCATCCGAACTATCTGGGTCATAAAATGTCGAAAAACTCATACCACTCGGCGGGCGGAAATAGATAAATATCGGGAGGGAGAAACGGATCTATGTACGTTAGCCCAGTTCATATTCCCAAGCAAGAAGGGTTGACCAACAGAGGACATATGGCCATCCGGATTTAAGAGCGTGATAAGGACTGCAATCTTATGCTCGACTTGGAGATTTGTGGTTGTTGTGCTTTGTAGGCAATGTCTTGTAAATTTCGGGAGGCGGAGGATTCGAGAGAAGTGGTACAAATAATATGTATATTCGTCATCAGAGGGTACTATGTCCAGTTCATCCCAGGGTGGAGGCTTATATTCATCGATCAACACTTCGCGAGACCGGGTGGCCGGCGATGGTTTTGTGACATGGTGTGTTTCTATAAGGCGTGTTTCAGTCGTTCCCAGTTTGAGGCCCTTCAGCAGAGGTATAAAGCGGAAGTTAATGTGGGTGCTACTGCCGACTGACAATGCTCGGTTGGGGATGTCGACGTTGTATATGATCTTCTCTGGCCAGTCATATATGATAGACTAGCTGCGTCAGTGTCTGGCGTATGTTATGTTTGTAGGGAATTTGATCACTCACACTAGGCTCCCTGAGTAGGGACATCGCATGCATTTTTCGCACCTGGATTTCCCTCGATAGACTAGTCAGGCTATCACCGGTGTTGCTATAGACCTCCGCTCGAAGGATGTAGCGGATGAAGCAGTCATCAATACCCTGGACAGTTTCCGGGTTCTGTCCCGAAAGGCAAATTTCGAAGGGAAATTCATAATTATCTGGCTGCAATAATACCGGGGAACAGCGTCCAGGCGTCGGGAGGAGATTCCATATCTGATGGTGGAAGGGGACCTCTTTCCAGAGTACCTTATGATGCCGATGGGGGCTACTATGGAAGTTCGGATCCCAGCTAGTGTATTTGTGAGTGATTGGGTCATGGAATGTGAAGTAAAAAGGTTGGTTTTCTTGGACATACTTGATGTAAGATTGTCCCTCCAAATGTAACTTGATATCCTTTACGCTGGCGGGTTGGCTGATGCATAAGACTACCCTACCTCGAAGATGGCCATAGCCAGCCCCATTATGCGTTGCTGGAAGCCAGATAGCGTCGTCACTTAATCTGAGGATGGTTAGACTTTCGCATCGATCTATTCAAATCCAACATACCTGATATCAAAATAGACCGGCTCGAGCCTTTGCGGCGCAAAACAATCGAAAACACTGAGCAACATGCTGTCAACCCTAGGTAGAGAGGATATGCTTCTTAGATTATAAATTTATCCGTGAGCTCGAGATGTTTATATCGTGATTCAGGGCTTTGTTCTACCAGTGCTCTTTTCGGCGTTCCCGCTGGCGGGTAGGTTACCCAAAGGAGATAACTGAGCGGAATATTCCTAATTTGGATATCCACCCGCTAGTCTTGTTCTTTCAATCTGCACCCCATATACTTAGGATTGTACGAGCATACTCGTGATTTCTAAACAAATGATTGGAAGTCTCGCCACCGAGAACCTATAAATATGATAGTGCCGAAGCCCCCGTCGAAGTCCTATTCCTTTTGTATATTAACACTATTCTCGTTTCGTCAAGTTGCCGGCAAAAGAACACTTGACTTCAGATCCTCATCTTGTATTTCTATCGTCTTTTCAATTTTCGTGTCACCATGTCGCTGCAAAATCTTGCTCGTGCTGTCCTCGCTTATCGAGGCTTGCAGACCCTTACTTGGCAGCCCAACTTGAAACGCTGCTTAGCCACATCCACCCAGGGTGCTCGTAAAGAAGGCGATATCTCATCAGTCTTCGTATCCTTGTCCGGAAAAGAAAGATCCTCTCTTCCAGAGAGATTTGCGAGTCAGAAGAAGCGGCTGATTGCTGGCCGAGAGGACCAGATCCAAAGGAGCTGGGATCGTTTGCTCCGCAAACTGAAGGATGAAGTTCATCTGATTGAGCAGCGCGGGTCTGACATTGTTCCGTCTATTGACTTCAAGGATATCCATTCTGCCCCGGCGGCATTTCGGGATGAGCTCAGGAAACGGGGCGTTGCTGTCATTCGAGGGGTAATTCCTGAGCATGAGGCCAGGGGTTACAAGGAGGAGATTGAGCATTATGCTAAAGCAAATCCGGGAACAAAAGGTATGTCTCTGGTTATTTACCCTCCATTAATGCATAGTACTAACGGCGATCTAGCATTCCCCCCACACGACCCCCAGGTCTATGAGTTGTATTGGTCGAAGCCCCAGATGCGCGCACGTACACATCCCAACATGCTCGAGGCGCAACGCTTCCTTATGAGCTTCTGGAAATCGGATTCACCGGATGCAATAATATCTCCCACCCACCCCCTCACCTACGCGGACAGACTCCGTATTCGCCAGCCAGGAGATGCGGGATTTGCGCTCGGTCCGCACGTTGACGGAGGAAGCTGTGAGCGTTGGGAAGACAACGGTTATGGCCGCGGCAATGTCTACAAGAACATCTGGGAGGGTAACTGGGAGCAATATAACCCATGGGAAGCTAGCTGCCGAGTCCCAGCTGAGGCCGATCTTTATAACGGCGCTGGGGCATGTTCAATGTTCCGCATGTTCCAGGCATGGCTGAGCATGTCACATTCTGGACCGAATGAAGGGACTTTGTTGGTGAACCCGCTTCTTTCAATGTCCACGGCATACTTCCTTCTCAGGCCCTTCTTCGAGCCGGTCTATGCACCGCCCAAGGATTGCTCGCGAATGGCACTGGATACGTTCCTCGAGCCTAGCAACTGGCGGTTGGAGAAGGAAACTTCAAGCAGACTGCAGGGTGCAACACCAGGTTACGGACAGGAACTGACCACAGCGCTTCATCCTCACCTTGAGCTAAGTAAATCAATGATTCATGTCCCCAAGATCGCCCCTGGTGACTATGTTGCCTGGCATTGCGACAGTAAGTTTCCCGTTCACTTCCAATCCACGGCGAACCACGTGGCTAACTCTTTGAAGGCATCCATGCGGTCGACAAAGTACACAACGGATCCGGAGACTCGAGCGTCATGTATATTCCCGCGTGTCCTATTACCGAAGCCAACGCGGCCTATGTTGCGCGTCAGAAAAATGACTTCGTCGCGGGTATTCCTCCACCAGATTTCCCAGGAGGTAAGGGAGAGAGTGATCATGTTGGAAGGGCCATGGAGGCTGATTTGCGAGGACTCACCAATCAATTGGGATTGCGATCCTTCGGGTTCGGGGAGTGGCATCTGAATGAGGGAGGTTTGTCGCACGGACAGCGACAGGTTTTGGAGAAAGCAAACCAGATTCTGAGTGTTTGATATGGATGACTGGTTTGAATAATGAATTTAATACCTCTCGCAAACTATTATAAGACGAAGTATAAGTCGAGCGACACAAGAAATATCAAAAATCTTAAATGTAGGGCATCCGGGTGAATTCCGGCTAAACACTACCCCATAATTTAGCCAACCCCACCCCCGCTTATTTATACCCATCTTCACCCCAGAAAACCCCCAACAGTCAACACAACACTCCATCCCCCTCAATTCAACCCAATTCCACCCAAAACACACAATGGGTAAAAGAATCATCATAACCGGCGGCTCCGGCAAAGCCGGCCAACACATCATAACCCACCTCCTCTCTCGCGGCCACGAGCTATTCAACATCGACCTCGCCCCGCTCCCCGCACACGTCGCCCCAGAATCCCTCGTCCACACCCTCCGCGCCGACCTCACAGACTCCGGCCAAGTCCACGGCGCCTTCACCTCGCACTTCAAAATCACCGAACCCTTCCGCGACGACCCCCTAGGCAAAGACCGCCCCGACGCAGTCATCCATCTAGCCGGATACTCACGGAACATGATCGTGCCCGACAACGAAACGTTCCGCACGAACACGATGTCAACGTATAATGTGATCGAGGCTGCGTGTCGGCTGGGGATTAAGAAAGTTATCATTGCGAGTTCGGTTACGGTGTACGGGGTTAGTTATGCGGAGGGGGATGTAGGGTATCCGAGTTTTCCGGTGGATGAGGAGATTGATGCGAGTCCGATGGATAGTTATGCCATTGCGAAGGTTTGCGGGGAGAGGATTGCTAGGGGTTTCGCGAGGAGGTTTCCCGGTGTTGATGTTTATGTGCTGAGGATAGGGAGGGTGGTTAATCCGGAGGAGTATCGGGAGGGGATGTTTGCTTCGTATGTGGAGGAGCCGGAGAGGTGGGCGGTGCATGGGTGGTCGTATATTGATTCGCGGGATTTGGGGGAGATGTGTCATTTGGGGGTTGAGAGGGATGGGTTGGGGTTTCAGGTGTTTAATGCTACGAATGATGAAATTACCAATTATGAGGATTCGACGAGGAAGTTTCTTGAGAGGGTTTCGCCCGGGACGCCGTTTACGAGGGAGATGGGGGAGAGGGAGGCGCCGCTCAGTAATAGAAAGATTAAGGAGTTGTTAGGGTTTCGGGAGAGTCATCCGTGGCAGAAGTATTATGAGAGTAAATAGACTACTATAGATGTACAAAACATCAACTATGAATTATGCCCCGTGACAGCACCCCAGATATACGCCGTCCAACTCCCAACGGTAACCAACATGAGAGCACTGGAACAAACAACCGCTATCCACCTACTGCGATTACGATGCATAACAAGGTGCTTCTCGCGGAGCCTCACAATATCCTCTCCCCGGGCAATCCTCTGCTTCCGAGTCCACTGCAACGGAGCCAGATTCTCACTGAAGATTGCCCCGGTTAAAATTGCCAGACCCACGGCTACAGAGCCTGCAGCGAGGAAGAGGTATACACGGACGACGCGGCGGTAGGAGTCGTCGTCGGCGTCTTGAAGTGCACCGGTGATGATTCGGATTATGATGCTCATTCTGTGTGTTTCGTTAGTAGAGTTTTATAAAGGGGTATGCTGAGACATACGCATTATTCATGGTAACTTTCAGGGCATATGCAGACCCAAAAACTGATTGTTGCCATAGTGTCGTCCGAATACTGTCAATGATGGAGGTTGGACCTAGAGACATCGCGATGGCGTATATGCCGAACGATGCACCGGTCCCGGCTTCCGTTTGGGCAAAGTTGACAAGGGCCATGCTTAGGAGCATGCCAATTCCGCATACGCACACTTGTTAAATTAGCACAGTCTTAATAGATTGGTCTTGCTGAATAACTTACTGACTGATGCTCGATTCCCGAGAACATCAATGAAAATACCCAAGCACGGAACGAGAAAGAATCCTAGAAAGTCAGCATCATAACAATTTATTTAGGAAGAAAAGAGACCCACCAGCATACTGCGACAGCGAACTATACCACCCCGCCTTGATAGCATCAACATTAAACCTCTTCTGCGCCAGCTCTGTCGCATTCTGACTGAACACCGAAGCAGTACTAGTCTGAAATATCGAGAACCCCATAACAGCCCAGAACATCCAGGGGAGCTCGAATATCTTCCTGAGTTCAAACTTCTTGTTCTTCTCCGTCAGAGTCTCTTTGGTGCCAATGTCCTCTTGGCCTTTGAAGTGCTTGTTGCAGTAGCTGTTAAAGAAGTAGAAGACAAGGGTAGCTACGTTGGTGAAGAGGTTCATGAAGACGGATGTCCAGAAGACCCAGGCAAAGTTTCCGGTGTTCTATCTCATCAGCATATGTGCTAGTAGGGGGGGGGGGGGATGTACTCACCTTGGCAATAACATTAGCAGTAGACTTTCCAACAAATCCACCAATCTTCCCAACTGCCAACTCAAATCCCAACGTCGATGCAAATCCGTTGCTTGGAGGAAACCACGACGAGAACATCTTATACTGCGCAATCTGCGTCGCGATATCCCCTAGCGCAAGGATAATCCTACCCCCGATCATGAAATTGAACGAACGGACGGTCGTTGCGGCGGCGACGAGGATCGAACCGATAGTATAGACAATATTTCCGTAAACGATCATTCCTACACAGTATATGTGAGTTACCAGCAGTATGATGGCTTTTTTGGTAAATGCAGCTTACCAGCACCCCCGACTCGATCTGTGATAATACCACTGACCAACATGAGCAAGGTAGCCATGAAATCCTCACTTGCTTCGAGGAGGGAGAATTGGGTGTTTGAGATGTTCATTTGCTGCATCGGTCAGCACTTTTTCTTCATTATGTTTCATGACTAGAGTGCATACCTTCTTGATAGTACTCTTCATCGCCCCCGTAACACCGGAACTCCAACGCGAACCAAAACTGATACACGAGATAAGAAAGACCGCGAACAGCTTCGCCAATAGTGGCGGATATCGTTTTCCGTCATCGTTGCCGGGTTGATTCTCCTGAGCAGGTGTAGCTTCAGTCGATACAACGATCGGGTCTTGAGCCTTAAGCTCCGGCTTGGTCGACTCCATGGTTCCAGGCCTCTGAACGCAGGATTCTTCGGAAAATATTTACGATGCAGCACCATATCGCGGTAAAGACTTCTATTTAAACAGTCAAAATAAAGCCGACGATCGAAGCAGTGGCGTGTCCCGAAAAATCCTGATCAGATAAGATTGGTATCCTGTCAAATGCGCGGCCACCGAGCGGGGTGTGGCCGGTGTTCTTGCTACTACTGGTTAGTGGCCAAGAGCTATTCTTCTGTCTTAACACACTAAAGAAAAAGTCGGATTGAGGAATAATTTTCATTGGATCGGGGCAGAAGAAAAGAGGACTGATTGATAAGATCCCGAGTGGGCATAGGGCTTATCGCCGAGACTTGTCCACGGTATGCAGGACCCATTAAGCTCTTTGGGAAATCTAAACGGATGAACCGTGGATTTACATATTAACTTAGATTAACCGATAAAACTGTAACTCCGAGTCCGAACGTGCAAAAGAAACAACTGAATCCACCCAGAAAGTCCAAGATATATATAGTTCTAGGACAAAAGTCTACGTAATTTCCCGCAACCACGAAAATATATATAATCGCCAAAACATTTCTTTTCCCCATAAAACAACCAAACATCAATATTTTTACTAGATAAGTAGCATATAAATGGTAAAATAGAATAAAAATTTAATTAATAATGTGTATACCACCCCTTTGCCTCTAAAACTGCATTAACACGGTTCTCCAT
>NW_019170459.1:187682-257826 GCF_001890805.1 Aspergillus glaucus CBS 516.65
CAGTCAACAAGAGAAATACCATGCTCATCAAACCAATTCTTAATAATATTGGCTGTATGTATGGGAGCATTATCTTGCATGAATTCCATACCAGATTCCCATATAACAGGTAGATAATCCTCAATAATTTCCAAATAGGAGCGTGAAGAATACCCTCTTCGAGCAGATTCCTCATCCCGACTCATTCGATAGATTTCAGTATGGCCACCACCCCAGATCGCTGCCCAAATCATGATAGATATTCCTTTGCTTTTGGTGTATGGAATGATATGCTTTTTTCTCCCATTTTTCATTGAAGTGGTTGAGCCGCCATACCCATTGATTCTTCTTCCCTTTGCCAAGCTCAACAGAGCATTCATCACTCCATATAATCTTGCTCCACTGCTCATATGTCCAATCCTTGCGCATGTATGCCCATTCATAGCGTAGTTTAACTATTTCCTCAGTTAACTGAGGTCTTTTTTGTGCTCTCCAGTGGCCATACCCAGATTCTTTTAACATGCGTGCAACGGTGCGTGTAGAAATGGGCATCCCAAGTAATTTGCAGATATCTTCAGTTTTGATAGTGCTTGTTCGAATATCCAGGTGTAGTAGCAGTGCCATGTTAGGAAGTTGCCCTGTTTTGTTAGTGCTGTATTTATGGGAATGTATAGGGTGTGCACGTACTGTGGCGTGGATAGTTGGAGTCTGCCTTATATGAACAGATACAAAATCGTCGAATCGGTTGCGGATACCTGGTGCGTCTTTGGATGCAAGCTTTGGTGGTTCGGACATTAGGCATAGCATTGCATCGGTGTACTTTTTTCTCTCCATTAAACTGAGAGATCCCCTGTTCACGAGTCAGTGGCTGGAAAGTGATGTAATAACGGAGCAACTCACCATTCTCGCCGGAACGTGGCATTTTGAAGGGTACATATTTTGTTCGAGTCTCCGTGTGACCGTTCATAGGCAATCAGGTTAGCTAGTGCATCGTTGGCTAGGACGTCAACCTCATCCAAGGCGTGTGGCGTAGGGCTTGTAGTAACCACTGCAGCCAGGATGGCAATGATCACACAAGTGATATAGAGCCGCATCTCGAATTATCGTTGGGTATGTCACATAGAAGGAGGTAAAAACAACGTTGGACTCGATCCTGTTTATATTGTACCTTCGGGCTGTACATAACGCTTATGGCCGATTTGACAGATGCCACGTTGGGTACACGGCTTATTTTTTCTTTTTACAGTTAAATTACCTCGTATAGAGAAGATAAAGTTGGCTGAGTGGATTCGGCCGATGGATCGGCGGTGTAAAAGATGATAAGCGTGGTGAGTATACGAGGTTTGCTGTTTGGGCCCTAAGGTACGTAGTAATAGATTATTGGGGCCTACATGTAGCCTCGTAGGGCTCAATGGAAATAGCCATTGCTATTGGCACGGTTTTTGTCCTAGGACACGAAACTGACGATGTGTTTATGTGCGTAAATAGCTATGGATAGCTGGAAATCTTATTCCTGTATCTAGGCCTTCAACACGAGACCTTTGCGGGCTTGTAGTCAGAGGGAGGAAAGTCAGTTCACTGTTCCGTGGCCCGCCTGCAAATTTTGCCCGTCAAACCAGCAGCTTCTCAAGCTGCCTCACAACCTTCCAAAGGAGATCGCTCTCCAGGCCATATTCAGGATCCTCACCGCGATAAATGCCGTCATACCCGTTTGCCTCACTCCCCACACAGGAATCTTCAAAGATACATACTGCGGACCGCAGTCCTTTCAAACAAGTGACCACAGCTTGTTGATATATCTCTCCCACGTCTGCAGCAAGATCCTTTTTGGCAGCCCATAAAATTCGCTTTGCTCCATCCGCGGCATCCATGCCAACCTTGCTGTATGAGATGGCTATCTCCCAGTTTGCGATCTCGAACAGCGTGACTCCGAGACTATAGACGTCATTGGCCCCTTAGCCTCCGCCTTCCCTTTCGAAATATCCCTGTCACCGTCCTTCCCATCCACAAGTTGGTCATCCGGCCGCGAGTGCTGTAGCCCGCTCAGAAAAGGCGCATCGAGTCGGAGATCCGCACTCTCAGCATCATAGAAGATAATTTGGTGACTTCCCAGTGTCCGATGCAGCCACTGGCTGCACTGGAGTTGATAAACAGCCTGAGCCGGCGCACGAGCGAGACAGAATCTCGTTCGTAAGCTCGGAGTGCTGGAACCGTCGTCTTCCTTGGCATTCTTAATTAGCGTAAATAGAGAGACAGGAGGTCTGCTTTTGTCGGCCCAAGTGGGCAGTTTGCAGGCAAAGCCGACTAGCGGGCTCTGCCGAGGTCCCGGGTAAACCAGCCCAAGCAGTCGAGCACGCCACAAGTTGGACCAGCATCATGAGAAAGATTACTAATCTCTTGGAGTAGGACGACAATGGCATTGCGCCGTTCAACAAGATCAGCCGTTGTATTATTTCCGGGCCACCATGCAAATGATGCTAATCGCCACTCGATGAGAGTCACGCAGGGCGAGCTGTTGTCGGACGTATACCTGGCAAGTATCTGCGCGAAGAGGTCATGTCTGCGGGCGCGCTGAACTGGTCCTTAGAGAGCTCAAAGCTACCGATGGCGGGTGCCTCACCGTTTTGAGACAGGCAAATGAGTTGCTTTATCTTTGCTGTCGCACTGAATGCCTCGTGCTGACGCGGTATAATGGCGGACTCTCTTTGTTCCTCGGAGCCTTCAGCTTGACCGACAAGGACATCTAATTTTGTTAGTTTCTAGTATTTGGAGAGAACCCGAGAAGCCAAGGATCTCGCTGCCCGTGCCTTTTGGGCAATTGATACCACTTTCTCGAGCCCATCGTTGAGGCCAGTCAAGACCTGTAGCAGGTTTCGGATCTTATCTTTGTCTTCTATTGTTAGGAAAAGATGTGGACCAAGGTCTTTTATCGAAGCCCACACGCGCTTAAGCTGAGTATCGAGTCTTCTGTTGTTCTTTGTTGTGTCGAGCGAGCGCCTCGTTGGATCTAAACGGTACTTGCTCGCTACATCCTTGAAGTCGTCTAGAGCCTTGCATAGCGAGATGAGAATATCCTACACGAGTTCACAAGCAGCCGCTATTTAAAAGACATCGATGAAATCTAGAACAACGGCAGACGAATCCTTATCATTCCGCCTTTCCTATCCGGTCTTCTCGTCAAAGAATCCTAGCGTACGGCCCCAGACCTCAAATCGCGTGAGTTCAATCCGCATGCGTATATCCCAGATAACAGAATCGGCGCCCATCTCCATGGCAGTGGACACTGCTCGGTATGCGTGAAGACATGAGTTGTAGATGCTCAAGGCCGAGTTTGGCGTCTCCATCTTCGTTCGTGGACCCTCTGAATTAGGCCGAGGAAAATACGAGGCAGGCTTACCTGGGTATGTACCTGTCAATATAATCGTGTCTTGACAGTGAAGCTGAGTAGACATGAACCTGGACCAATCGGAGTATCTGATTCCAGACAGCATCCTCTGTCCTAATCAGACAAGATTTACTAGCATCGCCACGTCACTTTTTCTTGATGCAAGACTACTATTTCACAGCCGAAGAAGTGTAAACAACAGATGTAGCCCCAGACTTCTCACATATGTATGATGAAGTTTCTGGTCAATCGTCTCCTAATCCTCATGTCGTATTATTTGCATGACCTGGACCGGCCATTACTTTCTATGCCATATGGCTTCTCGCGAGTCATGGTTAGGAGGCTAGGGCAACTCTCAGCAGCAACCATGTCCCATTCCTCCAACCCAAACTCCACTACATAGTAAGGCGGAGGCATTTGATAGATCGAGCGGCGAAAGGAAGTTGGCAGTGCAAGAGATCATAAAGCTCTATGATCTCCTGCTACGGCAATATCGTGAGGCGGTGAATAGGCTCTACACAGAGAACAAACATGACACATACGATCTATGTCTCCTAAAACATGGCTCTAGTTATCAGATGTTATAGTTGCCCTAGCCCTGCAGGGCTAAATGCAATAAGAGCGTTGTCATTGGTGCATTATGCATCCCAAATAGGTAACTAACGATGGACACCGCGATGATCTCATCATCACACGCTAAACCCGATTGAGAGTTTCTGTTACTTAACCGGGTCAAGGGGAAATCCCAAAAGAGAAACACGGCTATTCGGACCTGAATAAGCAATAAATAGTCCGCGGAGATACTCAACTGCGGAGGAGTTGGGGAAAGAAAAGCAAGGAGATTCCGGCTTTGGGGGTGAAGAACTGCTGGTTCTCCGGTCTCTTCGTGATGCGGTGATGCGGTGATGCGGTGATGCTGGACACTCTGTGTACGGAGTCCACTGTACGTATTCAAAACAACAGAGTGGCCGGAAAGCTCGACAGTGTTAACAGCTGGCAGATTAAATAACAACAAGATGCCTGAGCTGCATTCGCACTCTCCCTCAAAGTCCCGGGTAGACTGGTCCCGTTGGCATTTCGATATCGACAATTATCTCAATCGGTTTATTCCTGCGCCTCCTTGGCGATGGGTCCCCCGACCTATCTCGCATTTCTTCGGATATCGAGGTGACCAGTCGCCGCGGGCTATCGGTAACCTGGTCATCGCGTTCTGGGCATTGATCGGGGTGTTTTGTGGTGTGTCTGTGACCATGTCGGTGTCGATGAGAGTGCCGTCTTTTGAACATCACAATGCGCCACTGATTATTGCAAGTATGGTATGTTGAATCGCCAAGACCTGCCATTTTGTGACTGACTAACACTGGGAAGGGAGCCGCGGCAGTATTGCAATTCGCCTTGATCGATTCGCCCTTTGCCCAGCCTCGCAACGCGATTCTTGGACAAGTCATCGCCTCTATCATCGGAGTCGGAATCGCCAAGCTATTCGCATTGAATCCTCACGCAGCAGCCTTGCCGGAACTCAGTGCACCTCTCGCCTGTGCTATCGTAACGGCCGTCATGATACTCACCAATACATCGCATCCCCCGGCTGGTGCCACAGCTGTAGTGGCAGTTACCGAAGGCGCTAGCATGGGCTGGTGGTTGATACCCGTGGTGACCTTGGAATCGACACTCATGGTGGCCGTAGCGTGTGTGATCAATAACATTCAACGACGGTATCCTGCGTACTGGTGGACTCCTGTGACATTGTCACACAAACGGGAAGACGACGTCGAGAAGGCCAAGAATGAAGAACCCGAGGTCATCTCCAGCTCGAGTAGCGCGAAAGAGAGCTTATCAGAGCAACCTATACAGATAGTGATTCGACGGGACGAGGTGATTATGCCGGACAACATTTGGATCACGGCGGAGGAACGAGAAGTCCTGGAGACCATCAGTCACCGGTTGAGATAGTCGGGGGAATAGCATCTTTATATACCTCTTGTCTTATCTCTCGCTCTGTGTTTACTAAATGGCTTATCTCCTATGGATGCACGTGACTTCGATACCCAATCAGGAAAGGCCGCCACGTCAAAGGCGGTGAGTTATTTGGACCAATGAATAAGCAGTATCTGCCCACTGAAGGATTTTCATCTCTGTCCTCTCAAAGACACTCGAATTTTCTTCCTCTCTTCTCGTCTTCTCTTCATCTTCTCATCTCTTAACCATTCTTGTGTGTCTTTCCTATATCTAGTGGAAAGAAAGAAGTGCTTTATCTGTGGCGCTTACTATTCCAGCCAACTCTAGTTATCGATAAGGGCTTCCACTACTCCGCCACCGGATTAAAAGCCTTTTTTTTCGAGTCGCCCCCGCCTTAAGACTTTTCCCTCTTTCTCCTTCCTCCTACCGATTTAGTCTACACACACCTCCCCCTAATACACCCTCATATCCGCCCAATATGGTCTCTGCTTCCAAGGCTGCCCGTATGGCCAAGCGTGGTGATGAGAAGAAGAGCAAGCCCACCAAGAAGGGCGACACCCTCGACGCTGACGTCCCCGACGAGCAACCCGCCACCACCGGCGAGAAGATGAAGGACGTTGAGAAGCTCACATCTCAGATGGACAAGCACGGTCTCTCGGACCGTGTCACCACCGGTGTCCTCGCCTCGCAGGAATCCTCCCGCGACGTTAAGATCACTTCCGCCTCGCTGGTGTTCCACGGAAAGGTCCTGTTCAACGACTCGACTCTCGAACTGAACTACGGTCGTCGCTACGGTCTCTTGGGTGAGAACGGTTGCGGAAAGTCCACCCTGCTCAAGGCCATTGCCTCGCGGGAATTCCCCATCCCTGAGCACATCGATGTCTATCTCCTGAACGAGGGTGCTCCTCCTACCGAGCTTGGTGCTCTGGAGTGGGTTGTTACCCAGGCAGAGCAGCAGATGGCGCGGATGGAAGTGAAGGCGGAAGAACTCCTTGAGACTGTCGGTCCTGACAGCCCCGTTCTCATGGACCTGTATGACGTATGTTACCACCCCCCGGTTTCCTGTCGACTAAAAATAATCATGCTAATTGTTCACAGGAAATCGACAAAATGGACCCCTCCACCTTCCACACCCGTGCCTCCCTGATTCTCACGGGTCTTGGTTTCAACAAGGTCACCATCAACAAGAAGACCAAGGACATGTCTGGTGGTTGGCGTATGCGTGTGGCCCTTGGAAAGGCCCTCTTCATCAAGCCCTCGCTGCTGCTTCTGGACGACCCCACTGCTCACTTGGATCTTGAAGCCTGTGTGTGGTTGGAAGAATACATGAAGAAATGGGACCGTACCCTGGTTCTCGTCTCTCACTCCATGGACTTCTTGAACGGTGTCTGCACCAACATGCTTGATATGCGTATGAAGCAGCTCCTCTACTACGGTGGTAACTACGACTCGTACCACAAGACCCGCTCCGAACAGGAGACCAACCAGATGAAGGCCTACGCCAAACAGCAGGAAGAAATTGCTCACATCAAGAAGTTCATTGCTTCGGCTGGTACATATGCCAACTTGGTCCGTCAGGCCAAGTCGCGTCAGAAGATTCTGGACAAGATGGAGGCCGATGGTTTCATCCAGCCCGTTATCCCCGACCGTACCTTCTCGTTCCGTTTCGCCGATGTCGACAAGCTCCCTCCCCCTGTTTTGTCGTTTGACGATGTTAGCTTCTCCTACTCTGGCAACTGGAATGAAACCCTCTACCGCAACCTCGACTTTGGTGTGGACATGGACTCCCGTACTGCCCTTGTCGGTCCCAACGGTGTTGGCAAGTCGACTCTCCTCCGTCTGATGACCGGCAAGCTGAGCCCCATCGGTGGTCGTGTTTCCCGCCACACCCACTTGAAGCTGGGCATGTACTCCCAGCACTCCGCCGAGCAGCTCGACTTGACCAAGTCCTCCCTCGAGTTCGTCCGTGACAGGTTCCCCGAGAAGAGCCAGGACTACCAGTACTGGCGTCAGCAGCTGGGCCGCTACGGTCTCTCTGGTGAATCGCAGATGGCCCTCATGGGTACTCTGTCGGAGGGTCAGAAGAGCCGTATCGTCTTCGCCCTGCTTGCCATTGAGTCGCCCAATATGATTCTGCTGGATGAGCCTACCAACGGTCTCGATATTCCCACCATTGACAGTTTGGCCGATGCCATCAACGCCTACAGCGGTGGTGTCGTCGTCGTGTCTCACGACTTCCGTCTGCTCGACAAGATTGCCAAGGACATCATGGTCTGCGAAAACCAGACCGTCACCCGGTGGGACGGATCCATTGGACAGTACAAGGACCACCTCCGTAGGAAGATGCTTCAGGCCGGCGCTGTCTAGAGTGGTTTTGTTTATGTTTCTTGCATGTAATGATTGGATGTTTGAGATGACCATGAAAATAAATTGAGTCAAAAAGTTTTCTGGATTATCTCGCAGGATCACATCATATTGATATTAGTGGTTGGCTGCGTGTTTTTTCTTATACATGTCTAGATGGACCCCGTTAGTAGAGCTGAGCCCCGGGGTTTCGGACGTTTGTTGGTGCTTTCATATAGACTTCAATGCGATGACACTACATTTGAACACGACGTTTTTATCCATGCATTCATGTAGTCTTACGTACATAATCATAACGAAGCTCACCACTTCAAAACCCAACTCTTCTCAAACGCACCATTCTCAGTCAACCCCTGCAACCCAGTAACACTCAACACCTTCGACGTAGCATTATACTTAACCGCCTCCTCATCAACCATCTCCCCATTAAACACAACATCCTTCGGCTTCTCAACCCCAAGAACAGTAACATTCGCCAACGGATTGATTTCTTTCCAGTTACCACGCACAGAGGTACGCAGACTCCCCTTCGAAGCAACGAAATCAACGTGCTTTGTGGCATTAGGAACCAAGCTTTCCCCATCATCAAGATACAGTTTTCCCTTGGCAGTCCCATTGCGACTAGTAGCAACAATCAAACTCCAATCTGTCTCCCCGCAAGACCAGGGAAAATACCCTTGACGGTATCGACACCTGGCTCGAGGACGGGGACGACCATGACATCTGGGCCGAGGAGGAACTGCGTGTCCACAGACGCGAGGTGTGGTTCATTCGGAAACTCCCAGGACAACGCGCGGAGGACAGTGGAGCCTGTTGTATGCGCTGAATGGAAGAGCGTGTACATATATGGTAGGATGGAGTAACGAATGGCCATTGCTTTCTTAGTTGCTGCTGTGACGGATGACCAGCGGTATGGTTCTTGGGGGAGAGATTTGATGACGTTGTGGTTTCTGTAGAACGGGAAGAACGCGGACATTTGCATCCATCTATTACACAGTTCTTCGTTTGTGTTCCCCGAGAAACCACACGTATCGGCACCGAACATCGGTATACCGAACAACGAGAATGATAAGGCCTGGGAGATGGAGAAGAACATATCCGCCCATTTGGAATTATTATCTCCGCCCCAGTGCGCTGCGTATTTGCCTGATCCAGCGAAGGTCGCGCGGCCGAGGATGAAGGGGCGTTTTTGGGGGAAGACCTGGAGGAGGCCGGAGTATGTTGCGCTAAGGATCCGGTGGCCGTTGAGGTTGTGGACATCGTATTCGGGGATGTTGTCTATGTGGGTTGCGTTGGGGGAGATGGCGTGGACGGCGAGGTCGTGGCCTGGTTGGACGTTGTTGAGGACGTAGGGGGGGTGGTTTATGTTGCGGGATGAGGTGGGTGTGCTGCGGAGGTAGGATTGTGTTGTTGAGGATGTGGTGGTGGATGCTGCGGCGGATTGCGAAGCAGCCGCTGAAGATGCAGATGCAGCTTCGCTGGCATTACTCTTGCTGAAACGCTCGGGGTAGTTGTAGTCCACGTTCCCCGGTTCACCCGGTAGAGCGAACGGCGGGTGCGCAGGGTTGAGGTGCAAATTGTCCGTTCCGCAGCTTCCAACGCAAAAGGACGAGCATTCGCCCATGTCGGTCCACATGCCATCGTAGGCGACTTTCTCGTGCCAGAGGGATAGCTCGTTGGCCCAGAAGTTGCCGGCTTTTGGGTGGTGCCAGTCGGGGAAGACGGTGTAGCCGGGCCAAACGGAGCCGATATAGAGGCTGCCGTCGGGGTTTTTGAGGAAGAGGTCATCTGCGGCGCCGCGGTCGTAGGTTGGGTAGCTGCAGTTGTTAATATGTGTTTCTATGGGAGGGTGAAGAAGGCTTACGCATCAGATGCATTGTCGGGGTTGGGGATGTAGAGCGCAGAGTCGACGAGAGGGACGAAGCGATGGCCACCGGCGTGTAACTTGTTGAGGAATTTCTCGCCTTCTTCGTAGGACCAGTTGGTCTGTTCGTTGTCGAAGTCACGGTATCCGTGCATGTAATCGATACCAACCCTGACAATGTTAGCTAAGACCACCAGGTGAAGCGAAAGCATTTGCATACCAAATATATTCCACCGGAATCTCAAACTTCTCAAAGTCCGCAATCACATTCTCCAAATCTGCCCAGCCGGTGTAGCCCCATCGACACTGATGGTATCCGAGCGTATTGTACTGCTGCATGGCAGGTAGTCCAACGGTGCTGACTTGGTAGTTCTTGGTGACCTCAGCCTGACTAGGGCCGGAGTAGAAGGTCAAGTCGATGCTTCCACCCAGAGTCCGCCAGGTCAAGTTCTGGGGCTGCGTAATGACCTCCAGACCGTGGGCGTTTCGCAGGAACACACCGTGCGAGAAGGACTTGTATTCCTTCTTGGGGTCGGCTTCGGAAGCCTTGGCGGGGGTGAGGGAGCCATTCTTGCTCTGTTCGAAGTATCGGGTGTCCAGGTAGAAGGGGTGGCTGCCGTAGAGGTTCCTGAAGATGGTCAATTGCCTGATCCCGGAGAGAGGGAGATAAAAAGACGTACGAGTCGATCGGGTTACCATTGTCAGACCCATAAGCAGTGAGGGTGGCATTATGCAGAATCCGGAGTTGTTGGAAATGCTCTCCAAGACCGTAGATGTTGTAATCCTCCGGTAGAGAAGTCACAAATTCGATAAACTGGTTCTCATAAACCAGAACTGAACCTTCGGTGTTGAAAAGAACATCACCAGTCGCTTTCCGCGTAGCCTTGAAGTTGAAAGATGGCTCATTTGACTACTCCAAGGCCAGATCACTATACGCAGCAGACGCATTCGGAGAGGCCTTAGGTCGAGGAACGACATCCTCATTAAGGAAATACCACGACGCATTCGACGAATCAACATGACTGGGCACGATGTATATATTCAACCGATCCTTAGCCTGGTATTCAACTGAGAGGTCCAATGAGTCCACGTCAATTCCATAGGCATTGCACGGTTTTCCGGCTAACTCTAGAGTAGCCGTGAAGCCCTTGGATGACTGGTGCACATTGGAAGCCTTGTAACCAGGACAGACTGATTGGGCGTTGACAGCCTCGTGGTCGTCGATGTTGGCAATCAGATTCGCACCGACGTCTGCGGCGGTAGGAATTGTAAATTGAGAGTACGAAGCACTCGTAGAAGAGCTTGCCCCGTAGGCCCCGGATAGGAGCCACGAGCTGGCGAGTAGGCCCGCAATGTTGGCCATACTGCTGGACCAGAGAGATGAGACGGATGATCGAAGCAACTTCTACGTGCCATGTGTGATATTTATATCTGCTGTTGTCTCATTCCCTGAGCATGCGTTGTTTTTGACAAGGTTTCTATGATGTAGATGCCACATCTCCGTTGAATGACCGAGGGCTACAGTCCGTATTCTGTTGTTCACTGGCGTATAGAACTGTGTGTATACGGGCACATCAGGATACCCCGGAGTCAGTGTTGGGATTCGGTATTACCCGCCATCCCGCACTCGGGATTGGTTCTGCGGAGAAACCAGGAATACAGGGTCCTGAGCATGGAGCAGAAGCTTTGATCCCGGGGAAACTGGGGCAACGGTAGTTTTATTCCTGCTGAGGTCTCATCCAAGGCGAGTTAGAACCGTAGAGTATGCCTTCTTCAGAATGACCTGACCTGCAAGCATTCATTATTCAAGCGGTTATTCTTTGACCATGCTGTATCCTGGAGGACTCCGAACACTGCCCTGTAGCAAAAGAGTAGGTGTAAACTCGGAGAAATTAAGCGATATGTGGGAGAGTGCGAGCCGCCCTCCGCCTCCGATTGGCCGCACATCCGGTAAATGCCCGAAGCTTCATCTTGGCCCAAACAGGAAACCCTCGGCAGTCTTGTCTTAGTGCCATCTTAGTCTTATCCTAGTCTTAACAGCGCATAACATCGCTTGGGTAAAGTATTCTTCATCCCCTGTCGGCTTCCCGAGCTCCGTTAAAGACCTCATCCCGCATAATACGAGGGATCATACCATTCCCCGCTTTCCCCAGATTATTTTTCATTCTTCTCTCTTCTTCAAACCGTTGACTCGGTCTGACTGCCAAAATAATGGCTTTTGTTTGCTTACATCTTTTATTGTTATATTCATCTCGCTCTATCCTAGAATAGCATCATGGACTCGACTCAGCCGAATAAAGCCACCAAACAGGCTTGCGACAACTGTCGCCGCCGAAAGATCAAATGCTCCCGCGACCTGCCGTGCGATAAATGCAACCATTTGCTTTTGAACTGCTCATATAGTGATAATCTGCGTCGCAAGGGACCCAAATTTCGCACGCTATATCCTCTTGCGCCGAGCCATCCCCTATCGCTACCACCTCCGACAACAGTCCCCGAAGATACGAGGACCGCACACGAAGGATACAACGATTATGCACCACAAGATGCACCAGCATCCCTATCAGCACCATCGTCGTTCTTCCAATATCAACATCAATTCCAATTCCAACCCCTCCAGATCGTTCCCTCCCCGCCCGACTCCTCGACCGATTCGGACTACTCCAGCAACATCCGGCCATATGCGCGACGCTTAACCTCGCCCATCATCCTCGCGCACGTCAATGTCTTCCTTAAATATTTATTCCCGATCATGCCCGTCGTGCGTCGCGATGAATTACAACGCGATAGCCATCATCCGGAGCGGGTGTCTGCGCAACGGTATGCATTTTTGGCGGCGTTGTGTGCGACGACACATATACAATTAAACTTGGACGGGGGACCAGGATCGGATGCTACTGCAGTCGATGGACAAGGATTGATGTCTGGGGAAGAATTGCTCGCAGAGGCAGTGCGTGCACGGAATGAATGCGACGTGGTCGAAGAAATGGACGTGGAAAGTCTCTTGACATCGCTATTCCTGTTCGCTTCGTACGGCAATCTGAATAAACAGAAGCAGGCATGGTTCTACCTCTGTCAGGCGACTTCCATGGTCTTCACCCTAGGCCTACACCGCGAATCAACATACACGGGCCTAAACATCGAAGACGCAGAAGAAAAGCGACGAGTCTTCTGGCTACTCTTTGTTACCGAACGGTAGGCCACCTTTTCAAAAGCTACCCGACTACATAGTGCTAAATGGAGAAGAGGATACGCCCTCCAACAATCGAGGCCTGTCATGCTACGCAACTCAATCCAAAAACCGCAAGTTCTTGGTTCCGACGATCCAATCCTAGCATATGGCTTCATAAACCTCATCAATCTCTTCGAGAAACTCACCGTCAGTTTATATGACTGGTTATCAGCTGGAGGCAGCGATGAGGACCAACTTCCAACACCAGCTTCATCGATCCAATCAAGTCTTTGCAATACACCCGTTGCTTCTCTGCGGGGTGTGCTCGAGATCCAGCAGGTCGATATTCTTATCACGCAGCAGTGGCTACAGGCTATGATGTGGAAGCTGTCAAGATACGGTCCGGATGCTGGCAAAAGCGATGGCAGAGCAATGCTCCCCTTTAACCTCCCCATAGTCGTCGGCAAAGCCGTTATGAGCGTCATCGGGGCTGCATCTCAGGGCGCCGTTGACGCGCATGGGATTGGAATGGTACCCCCTCCTCTCTCTTATTATCACTTCTTACCCTGGTGATGCTAATTTTCAGTGCAGGAACAAAAACTCTTCGACCTAGGCTCAGCCCTCACAAACCTAACAACCACAACCACAACGCCCCATTCCCAATCACCTAAACCCCCCATCCCAAGCGCAGACACCCGCGAACTCCTCTGGGGCATCCTGACTACCTTATCACGCATCAGAGGCTCGCAGTCTTATCTCTTCCCAAGATTACTGGAACAATCTAAATCTGTATTAGGAATCGATTGTTCCATCACACTCGGAAATTTCTTGCCAGATCTTGCTCCTGCCCCGGCTACCAATGCAGCTACCATTGGGGGTCCTGGGACGCCGGTATGGGCGGATGATAAGAGGGATCATTGGGTTGTTGGTGGAGCTGCGGCTGATATTGGGAATAGAGATGAAAAATTGGAAGATGGTGAGGCAGAAATGATGATTTCATGACATTATGGGAATATAGATGTGCCTATACGTACCTGTTTTTCTAGAACGACCGTGGCTTTCCTCTTCTGGACGCCACCGCTTTAATGAGAGTACTCAGGGGCTTGCTCAGTGAGTATTTCACATTATGGATGACCGCTCAGTGAGGACGCAGGGTCTGCTCACCCGCCCTTTATTGTGCGCGGGTAGTTGGACAGCCATGTCTGATGAACAGCCCTCAAGATTGCCCAGGTCATCCAACCTACCATACAAGATGACGCAAGTAGAAAGTTGATGGAGACTAGTTAAATCCTAAGTGGTGAACTCTAAGCGAATTATACACCCAGGACAACTGTAAATTGTGGATCAGGCTATGGCAAGGAAAGGCATTGACGATACTATTGTATTCTGTAGCTGTCTAGATGGATGAGGGTGGATCTGCTCTATCCGGCATATGTGTATGGGCTCGCTAGTGCGGGCCAATCAGGAGCGGGGAATATTGGAGCCTGAGGCTCTCAAACATAAATTAATATGAAGATGGGTTCCCAACAAAGCTATAAATGCAGGTATTTCCCTCTCTTCAAGGCAATTAATTTCATGGAAGTAAGTTCTCATCGGCGATTACTCCTTTTATTTGCTCTTCTTACTTACATCTTTAATTGTCTTATTCCCATTAATCTTCCACACTCATGCGGCCATGCCTTTCCCAATTTGCCGACAAGATGATGGGCAAAAGAAGTTTCTTCTGAGATGAAGAGGTAAAAAGAAAGCGCCGTGAGCGCCGGGCAGCAAATGGCTATGTTTCAAAAGCCTATTGTCATCATCAAAGATTTTATTCGCTCATATGCCCGTACTGTCAGGGGCATGGGGCGTCTCAGTCAAAACAGACTGGCCAGTGTAAGGACCACCTTATCATGTGCTGAAAGGTTCTTTGGCAGCTTTGAGGAAGCAACAGGCAGCAAGATTGTGCAAGATGATCGCACAGAGATATATTCAGTATGCAGATCCTATTCAAAAGAGAGCCAGTGTCCTAATTGATTGGAGTGGATTAAAAGGACCTGGACAGCAGAGAGTGAAATTGAGGGCACCAAGAAAAAAAAGTTCAACTTCACTAGGAATGATTTCACTGATCTTGTGTCTTCAATGTGGACCTGTGATAGCCCTGTCTTTCTGCATGGCTTCTCAAAGGTGTTTATCCTATTTGCACTACAGGTGTTTCTATTCATGGAAGCAAGGATTGGTGCTTTCATTCCAAATGCAAAATACAGGAGTCAGAGGGGCCTCTGATATAAGGTGAGATGATCAAGCCTGGATTCCCTTGTCCATGAGTATTCTCCTTTTGACCATCCGCACTTCCGCAGCATATCGAGCTGATGTTGTTCTGTAGTCCGAACCAAAACAAACCTTGGAAGATAGGCTGGCGGATCAACCAGCAATGGTTAAAAAAGAACCAAAACCCAAATTATACAGAAGTGCATTCAAAATGACATGCATGGATTTATTGCTGTATCACACGCGTTGTTGTTGACTGGCTTGTTAGATTTGGTATTGGAATTCATGATAACAACAGACCACAATTTGCATCCAGTATCCTGCTTCTTGTTATTGCTCTTGCGCATGGGGCTCTCTTTGGCATCGATTCACTGGATGACTTGGCTCAATTTGACCTTCATGATGGGCTGACTACTGAACTTCTGCTACACTGGAAGACAAATGCTCTGAACAAACCAGTGTTTAGAAATGTCACCGCCAAAGGCCCACAGGAGGTTCCCCTCAACAAAGAGAGGTTTTGCTCCTTCCTCTGTTCACTTTTTATTGCAGCTGGCTATTCCAAGAATGCTACAATCCATGATATCAGTCGGGAGCTGGGCAAGAATATTGAAGGTGTGCCATAAATTTGATCAACCCCAATGTAAAAATGAGAGCTAAGACATCCACAGCAAGACATGGCTCCGCACCCATGTCCCAAATATACACTCATCAGTCTGAGTCAACCTACCTGGAACACTACCAGGCACACTGTTCATCAATCAACACCGCCAGTGACGTTCTGGATGAGGAGGAAGAGATGTATCACATAGCCTACTTCCAGGGCTACAGACAATTCCAGGCAATTGGGTTTCCCTCTGAGCTACCTGCTGAGATGAAAGAAGCCATTTTAGAAAGACCTGAGCTCATCAAAGCCAGAAATCGCATCCAGGAACTAGTCACCAAAGCAGATTTTGCAGCTGCTGGGTTTGAGAAACATGAATATAGGAAGCTGCACACTCGCATTCAACTCTCCAAGCTGTATTGCTACCAAGCTGAGTGGTTTCAAGAAAGCAGAGATCGGCGAGTCCTCAACCAAGGAAGGAATGACCCGGAATTCCCAGAGAGCAACACGTGCATGCATGCTCTGGCCCTTATCATACCTGAATTAGAACGCTTAGCAGCGACTCTGTCTTCCACAGAGCCACTCTCCTTTGATGAAAGACTGCTCTTTGCGGAACAATTGTTGACACAATGCCGTCGTGATTATGATGTTATCTATCTCCCCAACGAAGCACCGGCCGACGACGGGCGATGCCCCGTAGATGATTGCCGGGCGGACATTCAGAAGTGAGTACCGAAGGGACTTTACAGTAAAAAATAATTTCTGGGCCTCCATATACCTATTCTCCTAGTCTTGGGAAGTAACCCTTTTATACTTTCTTTAACTCGGAAGATTTCAAATAGACATCCAAATTACAATTTTAGTTTGTGGATTAGTACAGCCTGTATACCGAAAGCTAGGAGGAATAGCCGCTCGATATCCCAATACTCGGATGGTTATGAATATTGGATGAGCAAAACTATAGCTCTTGCGGGGACAAACCAACAAGGAGAACAGAAAACGACAACTTGTGCTTATCTAATATCTGCTTTGGATCCCACTTACGACCCTCAAGTTAGCGTTATTTGTTGATCTGTATTGGTTGCCCTGCACTCCAACAACCCCGCATGGTCCAAACAAGGTGGTGATGACCCCAAGCCACGGTGTTAAGATCTGGGACAGTGTGGTGGTCCTTTCTAATATCTGCAAGAAGCCCAATGCATTGAGTTTTTTAGCACTCAATTTTGAAGTTGATCAGATAGAAATGTCAAGCCCTCTCAAACGCCCCAGGGGTGGTCGGCAGCCTTATCGGCTCCCACTACTTCTTACCGTTCTTTGCAGTCTCATTCTCCCAATACAACTGTGCACATCCGAAGGTGTATCTATTGACAGATACCGCCAAAGCTACCGCAGAAGGAACTCGATGTATTACGATGACCCATCCGGGATTGAAGAAATTTTCAACGAACCGTTATACATCAAGGCCAATGCAAGCGTGGAAGTCTATCCACCGAAAAATATGGCCGTCATTGGTATAATCCTTTTTACATTTTGTCTCTCTTAAAGTGGCGATGTGGTTGTGCTGACAATCCGCAGGAGGTGGTATGGGCGGTGTCTCCGTCGCACATTCATTCGGGCCGGAAAACTGTCGTGTCAATTCTCCACAGGTGACTATCTTCGAGAAGGAAGGTCGTCTGGGAGGTCGGATCCACTCCGTCCCCAAGTACGACGAGGACGACTGCGACGTAACCGAGGCGGGAGGATATACGTTTGACTGGAGAATATACGGGGGATCCGCAGCAAGGATAGCGGAAGACGTGGGTGTGCCTATTCAAAACATGTATCCTGGTGAAACGTCCGACGACATCCTGGTGAGAGTAGGAGCTTGGAACGGTGAGGAATTGATCAGAAGCCAGTACGAACAGGCGCCGACCATGTGGACTTATCTGAAGAAGCTCCCAAGTCAAGTCGCTATGTACATCTGCGAAAAGCGCTGGGGTGACACAGAGGGGTGCGAGGAGGATTGGGCTTGGGCAGTCCCAAAGCCAACAACTCAAGTGAATAAGGGAGCATCGGACGCTATGCAGGAGTTTGCGGAGTTGTGGGGTATTGAACTCTGGCCACATAAGAGAACATATCCATGGAACGGGGGAAATGCGAGGCTACTGAAGAGAGCAGTGAGGGTGGCTGAAGCGGAGCTAAATTTGAATTCCACCGTGACTCGGGTTGTGAGGCATGCGGATCTTACATTCGATATTCATTGGACCAAAAAATCCCCGGATGGTCAGACCGAAGCGCACGTCGATCGGGTCGACTCTGTGGTCATTGCAGCCCCCTTTCATCAATCCGGCATTACTATCGAGCCTCCCTTGCCATTGCCCCCGACGGAAGTTAACTATACTCCTCTCCATGTAACGCACTTCATAACCCGCCATCGGCTGGATCCCAAGTCGTTCAATCTATCTCAAAACAACGAAATCCCTGACACGATCTTGAATCTGAATGTTGACCAAGCACAACACGCGGCACGGCTGTCTCCCCTTCCTTCATTTCTAGCAATCACTCGAGAGGATTCAAGCTACGCGGCTGGATGCACAGTTGACATGGAAAACCAATATAGAATCATTTCACTTAACCCAATCTCCGATAGCGACATCGCTAACTTGATGGACGCTAGCAGACAAGCCCCGGACGATGTTACATTCCCTCATCAAGCGTGTTACCCAATCAGGAAGGACTGGGTCTTGGACTTAGGAGTGAACCCACCCAAGCCGGACCTTATGTATGCAGAATTTGAGGCCAAGGCGGCAGAAATCAACTGGCGCGAGCTTGAAGGTGAGGAAAATGATGGATGGTATTTGAGAAATATAGGCTGCGTCAATAGGCCTACTGTCCGATGGGTCCATCGCCGGTATTGGCCGAATGGCATTCCCATCGTGAATTATGATGTGAAATGGGATCGACGCATGGAGCTGGCTCCGAGGTTATTCTATGTCAACGGGTTTGAGGGCTTTGAGGGAGCGTCGATCTCGCAGAGTGGGAGGGCTGGGCAGAGTGTGATGTATGATTTGTGGTATGACTATATTGACCCATGATGGTCAGAGCACACGGTTGTGGATTTACCATGATTTTGCCTACGATGTCTTATAAAATACGCGAAAAGTTGTTTGGAAATTCGTCTGTTGTTTCGTTGAGTCCAATCATAATATAGCACGTCCTATTCGTTGATAATTGTTTGAGCTAAGAAGGGAGCGCTCCGATAGAGGATAGTGACTCGATATGAAGATGTATTCTTGTCTAGGGAACTATCTAATGAACGGGGCGTTCCCTGGGGCTATATAAGTCATAATGGAGAGAAAATGGGCTAGTTGAGGGGCCCGAGGACCCTAGAATGTACCCGAGATAGCTGGATCCTTGTCAACAATAAAGACCGGGTTTGTAAAGGTGGGTTTTTGCGGCTGGTCCTTGATTCGCGAGTAAGGAGAGAATACGCCGTGATAAGGTCGTGGAATGCATTATACTAAGTACAGCTGGAACCATTCCAATCAGGCATAGTTTTTTTTTTTTTTTTTTTTTTTTTTTTTTTTTTTTCATTTCATCTCTAAATTCGGTTTACTTTAGTTTGGTCTAGCTATTTGCTATGCTCAGATGTCTTTCCGCGTGTATCGGCTGTATTTATTTCTCAGTGTCTTGCCGTACTAATCTGGTCAGTAGCATTCAATTTCCCCAGGAGATGGGAATACGAACTGTCATAAGAACCAATGTGTTATATTTTTAGATGCGTCACAATATATCAACGTACGGCTGATGGGTCTGCTGGTAGGATGTTGGCTAGTTGTCGAGCTAGGTGTTGTCCCAGGGACCATGGGCCCCGGTTGCTGCTCTCAGCCCATCTCCGGTTCCCTGGGGTCTGCTCCCCGGGCTGGGAGTGCTGATCCCCTTCTCGGAAACTCACTGGGAATATATTCTTAGCCGGGTGGATTATGGTCAGTATGGGGCCTCTGGAGATGTGGACTATTGACCAAGAGCATTCAACTGGCTCAGACCATGAAGTGATAGTTATGGAATGGACCCCTCTAAAGCAAGACGTCACAGCAACCCCACAAAATGTAACAGGATGGCAGATCCAAGCACTTCAAGCTAACCCACAAGCTCTGGAGGAATCCAAGTGGGACTGGCAAACAAGAGCACAATCTAGGCCCTATCTGGGAGAGACTTGCTCAGCAGAAGACCTAGCTGGGGAGGCTATATGGATCCAGGAAGCCCTGACAACAGTACTAAATCGACATGCAAAGCAGCTGCGGGTGATCCCATAATCAAAGCGCTGGCAGGGACCAGAGATTAAAGAGGCCTGCAGGAACTACAGTCATGCAAGGCAGGAATGGAAAGGACAAGGTGTGACGGCTCAACACCTCAACGCCGCCATCCGAGCAAGCAAACAAAGAAAGCACTTAGCGCGGCCACACTACCCATAGATAAAACCCCTTTTCTCCTGTAGATAGATTCCTCTTCTTCTTTTCTCTCTAGATTCGATATTCTTGTTGGTGGCTATAATAGTTTAGATAGAAATTCAGTTCGTTATTATCTACTATTCCGAGCCCGTGACAATTGATCCATTTTGGGACTGCTCGGGCCTGGTCTTCAGGGACAGCCATGATGAGAGTACTAGATAGTGGGTTTTTGTTTGAAAAGTAGAACTTCGGGGGGGAGAGGGCTGTCTGTAGCTTGAATTCATCCAATGCCATCTGCTCATTTATCGGGACTTGAGTCCCATCATAGCTGATAAACTGCTGTTGTACGTTTGGTAGGGCGAAGATGGCCCATTTCTGTTCGACTTCAACCTTGGATTCCTGTAAGAGGCCCTCCAGAGCCTCCCTACGTTCCATGAGGAGCTGGAGACCCAGGCCAGAGGGCACCTGTTGGACCTCTTTCTCAGCTGCAGAACAGGTCCTGTCCAAATGTTTCCTCAGTATCCATAGTGGCGTACGGGCTAGCTCGGCAGGCTGGGTGATCTTTGGGGAGGCGGAGAAAAATGCGAGGAGGCTCCTCCAGTTGTGGTGACTTGTGTGGGGTCTTGGGTACCTTGGGCTGTGTCTTGGGGGTGTTGAATGGGATTCTTGCAGCTTCAGCATAGCTATTGTGCATGGAGGGGGAGGGTCGGTGATTCTCTTCCTCTTTGATGGGGTCTCCAGTTGCCAGGTTCTTGCTGAAAATTGAGGACCAGGGTCCTGATATTTTTGCCCAAGGATGCTGCTTCCCTAAGGCTCCTTTCCTCCCAGCTTGAGACCTTCCGACTTATTGTAGAAACAAGCTCTAGGACTTCCTCTCCAGTAGTCTTTATCTCTGCTGTGCGCGATGCCACTGCAGCTGCAATGTGGCTTTGGAGTTCTAGGCCCAATTGGCTTTTGGGGGGCTTCGTAAGAGGGGGACGTATCCCGGTCAGGCTGTCCAGGTGGTTACCAGTTCTTGGGGGTAGGAGGGGCTTGTATAGCTTTTTTCGGTGTCTCAGGTCTCGGTCGTTTGGGCGGTCGCTTCGGGGTGGAGGGCTCCCGGGGGGGCGGGGGGAGCGGTCGGGGCCTCACAGGCCTTCGGAGCTTCCCCCATATTGATTTCGGGCATAGGATTGGTGGCAACCGTATTTGTACTCGTTAGTTGGCTGGGAATTCGCGAGCAGATGCTCACGATTTTAGCGCTACGGAGTGGGTTTTTGAGAGTACTCTGTATAGTAATATCAGCCGTCGGTGTATATAGAAGTCAACATTAGTACAGTAGGATGCACGCCAGAAGTTTGCCACTCCCCCTCTTTTGACCGAGCCTATACAATAAAGACATGTCAAGTGTAGGGAGCACTATGTAGTTGCGGATTGAATTCTTATATTGATGATATCCGATACTTGATAAAACATTATTCTATAACTAGCAATTTTTGAAGTAACTAACGTTAACTATCTATGTCTATATTATTAAGCACATTAAAAGTAAAAAGATATTCATCACCCCCTATCACCACATAACTCAGAAATTAAGCCTTCTTCTTCCCAAAACTGAAATTCCACTGCTTAACCCTGAAGCAATAGTAAAGTCCAACGGCAACAACGATATCGAAAACAAGATAAGCCCAGAAAATACCAAAGTTCCTCCACCGATCATCCCAACTAATTTTCACCCCGGTCAAGAACTGATCCGCACTCGACATAGAGCAATACTCGCAGTTCGCCATCGCTTCGGGGTTCTCCAAGTACCCGGGTGCAACCTTCAAGTATTCGGCCATGTACTGACCGCAGGATTGGTTGGCGGGTGGATTAAACACGGCCATCTCGACGGCACTGCATTTCACCTCCTTTCCGTGGAGCATTGCTGCGGCTACGCCGCCGACCCAGTAGGTGAATGGGGAGACGCGGTACATGAAGACCCAGAAGCCGGGGAGGGCTTCCGGCGTTTGCATGACACCGTTGAAGGTCAGCGCGAGGGAGAAGAGGAGGGTGACAATGGCACCGGCGGTTTCGGCATCCGGAAGGGCGGCGATAACCATGTCCGCGAAGGTGCTTGAGTAGACGAAGAACTGGATGAAGTAGAGGAGGACGAGACCTTGGCGGGCGGACGACTGCACACCAACCACAGCGTAGTAGTAGCAAACGTAGACTAGCACGCCCATGATGATCTGGTAGGGTATTTCAACGACGATGCTGGAAATCATAAACGCCTTCCAGCTGTATGTCTTACTGGGCCGTTCGCGGACCTCATAGAGAGCGCGTTGGGTGATGAAGAGAGGGATGATTTGCTGCACAAGCGAGGAGAAAATGGCGCAGACCATGAAGAGAGAGAAGATGGTGTTTTGAAGACCTTGGGTTGAAGTGTCCGCTTGGAAGAACGAGAAACCAATGAAGAGACCCGAGAAGAGACCCAGCATCATCTTGGCGACGACGTACATGGGCATACGCCAGTATTGTTGGAAAACCCGAAGCATGACGATGGGGAGTTGTTTCGATAGTGGCATAGCGAATTCTTCTTGCTCGCGGAGGTCTGCTCCTTCACCCAACTCCATTGGTGCAGTGTCGTTCTTTTTCTCCTCATGGATGCGGTTGATCTCGGTTTGGACTCCGGCCGATTCGGTGCTGTTATTCCAAAGATCGAACCAGCTTTCGCCTGATGGGTTGACACCAGTGTTGACGACCTCGAGCATGTATTCGGCAGGGTTCTCGTCGTCCTTGCAAGGTCGTGCGCCGTGGCCTTCGAAGTAGTCCAGGAGGGTTCGCGAGTTGTCACCAATTGGCCCGAAATACACCGTTTTACCGCCACGGGCGAGGAAGAGAAGTTGATCGAATTCCTGGAAAAGGATTGCGCTAGGTTGGTGAATTGTGCACAGGACGGCTTGACCGGCGTTGGCGAGTTTTCGCAGGAAATTACAGATAGCCCAGGAGCTCTGGGAGTCGAGACCACTATCCAGACGTCAGTAATTTAGTAAAAGTAAGAAAGAGAAAGGGAGACATACCTAGTAGGTTCATCCAAAAACAGCAACAACTTCGGCTTCGCAGCCAATTCCACACCAATAGTCAACAACTTCCGCTGTTCCACGTTCAATCCCTCACCGGGAACACCAACAATCGCCTCAGCAAAGTCCTCCATGTTCAACATCTTGATAACCTCCTCCACATAGGCGTACTTCTCCTCCTTGGATACCGAGTCCGGTTGTCGAAGCATAGCACTGAACCGCAGACTTTCCCGAACCGTCGACGTCTCCAGGTGAAGATCCTGCTGCTGGACGTAGCCCGTTTTCCGCTGGAAACTCGAATCAAGCGAGTTGCCGTTGACGAACATGCCACCCGTGATTACACCCATGCTGGTGCGGTGTGCCAGAACATCGAGGAGGGTTGTCTTACCCGCGCCACTGACACCCATCAGTGCCGTGAGGGTACCTGGTTTCACCCAGCCGGAGACGTGGTCGAGTAGTCTGCGTGGTTCGCCCTTGATCTCGATGTCGTAGGTAACGTCGCGCCAGGTGAAGACGTCCGTTTGCGGGGCCATGGCAATGGCCTGTTGTTTCTTGTCTTCATGCCGTTCGGCAGTCACGGTCGATTTGCCGGCTTCTTCGTCCTTGGAGTCGGTGTTCCCTCTGGCCCAGGCAGGCACGTACCCGCGACGAAAGACCAGGACCTCGGAGGAGCTAGTCGTAGAGGAATTGAGCTCGGTAGAAACGAAATAGATAGCCAAGAACCCGACCAGGAAGGCGATCAGGATACCAAAGTTCCGCCACACGTGGGTATAGGTATACTGATACGACTGCCACAAGAAGGCATCACCACTGACGGTCTCACGGCCAGCAACAGAACCAGTCGAGGAGCAAGTCCAGGTATCACCTTGCATGTTATTATATGCAGGTATACGCTCAGAGCAGGTGAACTCGCGGCCGTGAAACTCGTTTGCCAATAGAATCTCGAAGGCGTAGTAGATAGGATTGAGGTAGTGAATCCATTTAAACCAGGGATGCATATAGGGCGTGGGAACCACGAAGCCGGTGTAGATGATCAGAGCGAGAATCATAATACCTGCTAAGGTCATGGCCTGCGAGATGGTTTTGGTGACAGCGGCCAAAGTGCGGAAGACGGCGCTCATGACAAACATGACCATAAAGTTGATGAGGAAGTAGATGAAGAACTGAGAGGGCTCGCGGCGGAGATTACCCAGGAAGTACAAGATGAGGTTGAATGCCACGGCGAGAGAGAACTTGACCGGTATATCGCTTAGAATACCCGCGATTGCTTCAGTGGATGGATGGTAAAAGGCGAACGAGTTGTGCTTTTCGACGATCGGGCGCTGAGAGTACAGACTATTGATTTCCGTCATGGCCATCAGGGCATTGAGCAGGACAGCATAAAATAGCAGGGCACCCTTCTGTTGGAAGCCAATAGTCGCATTCGGAGTGCCGTAAAAGACGGATCCAACAATCAACGCGATGACACAGTTGGAAATAAATGCGGTGATTGTTGCAGAGCGTTCGTTCCAAACACGCTGGTACGCGCGCTTGGTGTTCAGCTTGATCTGCATAGGCACGCTCAGGAGGTACGACGAGGCGTCGCGTGTATGAGCCGCCTGTTGCTGGTGCTTCAGCTCCTGAAACTCGCGCAGTTTCTCCTGAGAATGGGCGGGCGTCTCGTCCTTGCGAGCTGCCATCTCGCGCTTGAGTTCCTGATACTCTGGGGAACTGTGCCAGTAGGCCTCGAACTCGTCTGGCGTCCGGGGCACCTGGGACTCCATGCCCTGGCGAGGCTGACGCTCGACGGGGTTGGTGACGGAAGTGAGGAAATCGCCGCTCGTCTGACGGGGTGGACAGTACCAGCCCTGGCGTTCGAAGAATGCTTTGGCGTGGCGGGCGGAACCGTAGAAAATCTGGCGTCCTTCATACAGCACAGTGGCCTTGTCGAAGAGGTCGTAGATAGCCTGACTGGCTTGGTAGATGGCGACCACGTGGGTAGAGTTGTCGAGATCCGCGGCCAGTCGCAGGGAATGCACGAACTTCAGGGCTGTCGCCGAGTCCAATCCACGCGTGGCGTTGTCCCACGCAGCCAGAGGCGCACCGGCCAGGGCCATCTCCGCAATACTGACACGCTTGCGCTCACCACCTGAAACACCACGGACGGTGTCATTACCCACCTTGGTGTTGTAGGTATGACTCAAGCCAAACACCGCCATGACCACCTTGGTCATCATCTTCGCATATTCCTCGCGAGACATGCCCTGGAGTCGGCTAGAGGGCGTGCGCACGGAAGCGGCAAACTCGAGCGTCTGCCCGACGGTCAGATGGGGGAAATGCTTCTCAACTTCCTGGTTGTATAGCATCTCGCCCTTGAACTCCTTCATCATGGTGCTCTGCGGGATGCCGCTGTAGTTGATCTCCGATTGACTCGCGTCGAGCTTGAGTCCATGGAGCTCTCCGGTGAGAGTCTTGAGAAAGGTACTGCATCCCGACCCAGGCCGACCCAACACAATGAGGAGTTCTCCACTGTCCAAAACACCATCGAACTGCTTGAGGATCTGCTTGGGTTCCTTGGAGCGAAAGTCGAACGTTTCCCGTGGTCGAAGAAAGGCAGTGAAGAGATCGGCCACAGTCATCTGCAACTGCAGCGCGGCTCCAGTTCCTGTGACTCTAACATTCTCGAAAAAAATACCGGCTTGCTTGCGTGGGATGCCTTGATCTTTCAGCAGGTGTAGTGTTTTCCGAAGCCATTTGTAGAGATCGAAGTCTTTGCTGTCGGGGTTGAGGGCGGGGTCATCGGGGGAGATATTGGCGAGAGAGTTGACTAGTTCAATGCCAGTGTTGGTCCGTCTGCTGGCCAACTGCGAGAGATAGTGTTCTTCTTCTGGAGCGATGCGCGCTGGTTGTGAGGTTGTGGGGGTGAGGTCGCTGTCATCTTGCCGTTCGTGTTCAGTTGTGCTGCCATCATTCCGATGGTCTTTCTCACTGAAGATGTCCATTTTGGCGGGACATGAGACGTGAGGAATGACAGTGACAGGTGGATGGATGCAAGAAACAGAGTAAAGAAGGCATTCCGAGGAGTATAAAGGATGTCGGAAAGAGCCCCTGTTTGCCAGTTCCAGAACCGTCTTCGCACTGCCCTAAACATAATTGGGCATAACTGCCAGTATAATCCGACAATCTGACAGGATTTGCACGGACCCGTAAGATCCCGTATCCGAGAACCAGACTTGCAACCCGGATATTTTACATTGATTACTCCGAGCCAGGCATAACTCGGCCTAGTCGGGTCGGCATTGGAGCATAAGCGAACCGGTCGTTGGGGAAGCACGCATAATTACGGGGTCCTTACCGCATTCGGCCTTGGCATCGGAGCAGGGGTCGGCGGTCGGGGCAACAACTCGCCGCTGGTCCGTTGGTCGCCAGAATGCAGAGCCGCAAGAGGAGATCCAGGCCCTCCGGGTTCAAACCGAGGCGCGACCGGTGAACAACCCCCCACAGCCCTGGAAGGAGCCTCACTGCGTCTGAATCAGCACACGGCGCACCACGGACACCAATACCACTGAAGGAAACTGATTCACATGATACCTACCAACAGACACAGCTAACACGCGCATCAGAACGGCTCTCTTGAATGCACACAGCACTAAAGATGTGCAGGTGGCAGGTATTGGAACAACCAAAACAGGATACATTATTAGATTCAGGGATGCCCAGTTCACTGAAGCGGCTTGGACCAACACAGAATGGCTAGGGGAACTCAGCAATGACACGAAGCTAGTGAACCCCCATTTCAGCATTGTAGTCCACCGCACCCCAACTGAAGACTTCAGCCAAGGGATACCAAGTGGAGGACATCGCGTGGCTCAAAAGGAACAACAAGCCTCTGGGTACATCAGCTTCGCTAGGCATTTGGCTCGACTCACCAGAAGCAGCGGAATGGGTGATCAATAATGGGCTGCTTGTGGGACAGAGATACATTGGCAGCATTGAGGCTTACCAGATTAAGCGAAAAAGATGCCACTGCTGCCAACGGCAGGGGTACCTAGCGTGGTCATGTAAAGAAAGAGCTCGGTGCAGTCACTGTGCTGGCGAACACAAACACTGTCATTTTTTGCCTGGGGTTAGAGCACGATGTCTGGACTGCAATGGAGACCATCCTGTTGGGGATCAGAGATGCCAAGCACCCTTGAACTTTCGGAAGTGAGGCCCGACCCGCGTAAAATATGTAGGGGCAAGAGATATTTGCGGAGGGTGCATGAATTGGGAGGTAGGGAATGAGGTCACAGTTGGTTGAATACTCAGTATATCGGGGAGGTCGTCTGATTGAAGGAGATCGGGATTGATAAAGGATTCAGCATAGAAGAATCTATCTACAGGAAGAAAGGGGTTTTATCTAACTATGGGTAGCGTGGCTGCGCTAGTGCTTTCTTTGTTTGCTAGCCAAGATGGCGGCGTTTGTTGATACCGGCCGCTGAGGCGGCGTCGAGGCGTTGAGCCGTCACAAGCACAAGCTTATTATTATCAGCAGTGACAAGTCACCTATATCCCAAGTGACCAAGGCCGCTGTTGCAAGTGTACAATCCTGAAATTTCCTCTATCACGCGGTTGCTTGATACCAACTCTGTTGGAAGCTCTTATGATCATGCCCTTTAAAAGCCTGGCTTGTATCTAGAGATAGTCTCATCAGCGTCTCAAAGCTCTATTGTCGTAAAATCACCATTGTTGCAATTTATATTTGTCACGGGCTCGGAATAGTAGATAATATTGAATCGATGTTCCTATCTAAACTATTGTAGCCATCGACGAGAATATCGAATCTGGAGAAGAAAAGAGAAAAGGAAATCTATCTGGATAATGAAGAGGTTTTTTATAGGGGTTGTTGGTGGCAGGGCTGTATAGCGGCATTTGTGATGTATCATCCGTTGATGCGATGCTGGGCCGTTATATGTGAGCTATCATGTGTGAGCTGTCACATTTTTCTTTCTTCTCCTTTCTTGAATGGAAATTTGAATATCTTTGTCTCATACAATCATATCATCCTGTGACTATGTTATATAACTACTACATTGTATAAACATGTCAGGAGCAAATACATCTCAAACTTATTCCTCCTCTGTTTCCCAAGAACTATCTTAACAAAGGATCTGTATGTCTTTCTTATTCTTATGAGTTATACTTTCATTGAAGAAATCTAACCATGGTGAATTTCATTATCATTAATTGACAGGCTCAATCATCAGGAATGGTATACTCTTGTGATGCATTTCAGGAACAACTTGTGCATTGCATTGTTGGTAGTCGTCTTCCATTCTGACTTGTAGAGAATGTCCAGTTTTGACGTCTTCTGCATCTTGTGGCTGGGCCCAACAACAAGCTACACTTTCTGTGACGGCCCAACGCCAGACAAACAGCGCCAACATATCAAACGATGCCATACAAGCAATATGGGCAAACAAGGGCTTAAGCCGCACCACACAAATGTCTATAAAGACCGTTCATCGCCTAGATAGATTTCCTTTTCTTCTTCTTCCCCAGATTCGATATTCTCATCGTTAGGCTACCTAGTCTAGATATGAATATTATTCGTTTTATCTGCTAGTTTCCGAGCCCGTGACATGTGGCATCATTTGCCATGTTGATGCTGTTTGTTGATAATGGCATTGATGGCATTGATGCAGTGCTGAGCCATTACACTGATGCAGCAAATGCAGCCATCCAAGCAAACAAAGAAAGTGTCACGGGCTCGGAAACTAACAGGAGCATTTTGTATTGAGAATTGAGAACTGGTCGATGGAGTACAGAATAGAAGCAGAAGGATAATGGTGGATGACGCTGAAGCAGTCTGTATTACTGGCAGCGGTAAAATAGACACGTACGGCAGAATAAAGCGGTAGACATGGTTTCTTCCATCACTGCCATCACCATGCCGATGGTGAAAGGGGGAGAAGTGAATGAGGAAGGCGTATTAGGAAAACCAGGAAAGTGCAGCGATTTGTTGATTCTAACATATATAGATGCCCCTCCCTTCCCTCCAAAAAGGATATATATAAGAATGAGAGTCACGAGTTTACTTTCTTCCTCTTGACTCTTGGGCCTTCATCATCCCCATCAGAACAATCCGATGGTTCATAGGGCTCATTGCCTTTGGTGATGCCCCTCTTCAGTTCCCCAAAGGTGGGACCGGGTTCAATCCTGCCCCTCCACTCCAAGATGGCACCGGCTCGCTGCCGGGCGCGCCTCTTCACAGTGAGTCGGATGGCTTCCTCAATCTCGGATTTGAACTGCTGCGGCTCGAGGGTAAAACTCTTGTTTGTATCTTCAAAGGCGAGAGTTTTGATCTGATCCCCCATGATCTCCTTCCATGGCAGGTCAATGGCTTTTTTGTCAGCATTCGGATAGATGGCGGCCTCGTCTCTGAGGATAATGGAGATTTTGGCAAACTCCTCGCTTATTCTCTTTTTTCCTTCATCATCCCCCTCCCGAGCCTTGCGGTACACACTCAGGTTAGCTTTAATATCGCCAATAAGGGGCTTCATCAGCTTCTTCTGGGCATTAAGGCGCCGCAGTTCATCGGCAAACTGCAACTGGTCCAATGTGGATGGCTCAGATTCAGTGCCGTTACTCTCCTGGATCTGTGTCCCATCCGCCAATCGCTCCTCTACTTCTTCGTCATTCAGGTGCCGCTTAGGGTTCCGACGATCATCGCAGATAGACTTGCTTTCAGTAATGATGACGACAAGAACAAACGAGACAGCTGCACGGCTCCCATGGAGCCATAACTGAGCATCTTGAATAAGCTCGCTCTCGCGTTCACTGAATCCTGCTTCCAAGACAACCAGCGGGAACTCCCCTTCCTTGGATTTGATGTACGCATCTGGCTCTTTTTTGCGATAGACTGGGAGCCCCGGAAAGTCAAAGCCATCAAACTCTGGTCATCTCTAAGCAACCTCCTTCACGATCACGTCTGGTTCTCAGAAGGAAAATACATACCTGTATTTGATCCAATCTTGAAGACATCCTGGCTTTCGCTACTCAACTGCAATACCTCCTTGAAGGCGCGTGCGCGGAAAGCATCTGGCGCTGCTTCATGGATCGCCGTCGGCAGACACCTGACGCCAAGCCGCTGCCTTTTCGCATCATATTCCCAGTATACAGAATTATCTCTTTCCAACTGGCGAACTTCCCAGTGCTTGAATATCGAACGAGGCATGTTGACCTCAGCCCAATCATCCAGGATTTCAGTCCATCGGGGGCGGTACGGATTCTCTAGATCTCTAAGGACCTGGGCAGGATCGAGGGCGTTCAATGCGCGTTTCACCTTCATAGGGTCATTGCATGTTATATCCGCCATTATATCCTCGGATTTTGATGTCGACCGGTCGGTTGACGGGGTCGATGTCGTGGTCGGTTTATCCATCTTTACCTTGGACGGTCGAGGCTTGGCAACAGTCTCGCGACAGTGAATTTCCGACAGATGATGGACCGATCCTCATTGGTGTCCATGAAGGGCTCGCCGCTATGCCTGTTGGAATTGGGCCAGGACGAGTCTGGATGATATCAAGGTTAGCTATGACGGGCAAAAGGGGGAATGCTTTAGAGTTTTCTTCCGATTTGGGATGATCCCACGATGACTGCTGCAGCTGGGTGTGTACGATTCTTATGGGTGTATATAATCTCCCATGACTAGCGACAAACCCAGCCTGTTCGGATCGAACAAGACACCACGAGATATCGATTGGAGGAAGATGGGAATACGGCAAAACTCACGTCCAAAATTCCAAGATTGAAATCCATTTTTAATGACGTGATCAAAATGTCACCTAACGCGCTCCTAATAAATCCCTTATGACAAAAAACCACGCCTCCGTTCTTGGCAGTGTCCAAAATAACCACCCCAGACGAATATACACGGACGCTTCAAGCAGTGGGACGGGTGGAAGAGGATGCGACGTGCGACATGCGATGATCGTGCTGGAAGACCTTATACCGCAGGGTGAGGGCTTGAGAGTTGACCAAGCGATATATGCGATTGTCGCTTAATCACTGTATAAACGGCTAACAAAATTAAGTCGAAAAGAAGATCAATGGATGAATTTTTTGATGCGAGAGAATGTGAGAGTTGAGAATTTGGTGATTGCGGTTTTATCTCGCTTCTTTGGCCTTTCCAGGTACAGAAGGCGCGCTGGGGGTGCAGCTGCCTGTCATTTACAAATCGCAACTTCCTACAAAATAATACCAGGCCGTCAATACTTGGTATTGGTATTATAACGTCTATTTCACTGCTAGCTAGGAGTACTTCTCAGTGGCCATATTGTACAGCAGGCGAATCACCCATCATCCTCCTAGCACCCGGCGGCATCATCAGAAGCGAGAGCCACAACACCAAACAACAACAAAGCATCACCAAAACCATCAGCTACAAGACACCAATCCCCTGCAACTTTGCAATCGCGCCCATGATAAATGGAAATGTACAACCACCAGCACTCCCCAACACACACACACACACACACACACACACACACACACACAAATACCACTGCTGCAACATGGAGATGTTTCAGGAGGATTTTCATCTGTGTAATCATGACTTCAGGGAATAGCAGACCAAGGAAGAAGCCCAGGAGAATGACTGCAATGGCAGAAGTGATGAAGTCGTCTACTGTGTAAAAGATGAGTTGTGTGATGATGCAGCTGATTAGGTACATCATTACTGCAGTCTTTTGTTTCTTTAGATATGGTGTGAGGAAGCTCAGAATCACACATCCACTGGTTATACCAGCTAGGCCTCGAAATGGTCCGATTCAGGTTCCAAAGGTCAGAACCTTGAACCTGAACCTGATAGAACCTGACTATAGTGGGCCTCACTGACCAATCATCATACATGCAGGTAGATAGCCCTATATATCATAATAGATGTATCTGTGACGGTTCGGCCGTTCAGCTCATCTTGTAAACGCTGCATACTCTCAGTCTCATCAGCTTCAACTTATCAGAGCTGGTGATAGGCACTTAGGGTGATTGCTGTCAAATCACCAGTTCATCCTAACCGCTGTCACTACAGAGTACAGGGGCCAGATATCCCATTCATATGAACCTGACTCTCTCGCCGCTTTTGGCTTACTGAGCAGCCTGGGTTCGATTGGTCCACAACTAGATAACCAGGCATTAATACGGATATAGAGACGCATCGAGATATTGCAACATGGTTGACCAGATTACACAGAGCCGAAGCACTGGATGGCCACTGTATATACCAATATTGAGCAGGAAGTTATTACACCCAGTCTTTGCCGTAACACGCTCAGCCTGCGTATGGGAGTCGAGAGAAGTGCGTGTATTCTTGACTATAGCGAGGCCTTTCGGAGCTTCGCTAGTCTCGGTCTGACTATAATTCCGTATCACTTTCAAGAAGGCGGTTGCGGTGGCGCAATGGAGTATATACATAGGCACAAGTCCCTGCTTTCTGCCATCCAGTTCTTCTTTCTTCCTACTACTCCAGAGAACATAGTAGTACATATCTATTCCATATCACCCTAATCATAGTTCCTCCCAGTTTTTCTAGTCTCCCTGGCTATTGGTCATTAAGATTTGCTTGTCCTTTGTCAGTCGCACCCTGAATATTGCTACTTCTAACAACGCATTCCTAGCTCAAGTACAAAATAAATAGAAAGAAAGAAATTCAAGCCTTGTTTGAACAATCCAGACAATCATTCAAAAAGGCCTTCCCAGTCTCAAGAAGGATCCGGCAACTAGAAGCCTACCTTCAAGATGAGAGCCCGAGCCAGCAGCATGCCAATATCCGCACCGCACTTCACATGTACAAGACAGGGCAACTTGAATATGGGTATAGATACACTCTTTTCGTTGAAGGACAAGTTGTACCCACGGATGCTATTCCAAAGGACTTGATGATGGCGCCAAAGTGGGCAGAGGTACATTGCATTTTCAATTCTCTTTCACCAAATGCTCATATATTTATCTAATAATTTCTGGACAGGGCTTGGGAACCCAGCTTGGAAGCACCGCGCCCGTACCTCCGCAGCCTAAGGCATTGGAAGCAAGCGAGCAGCCTCAGATATTGGAAGGGAATAACTGGCTGGAGGTATATGAAGGCCATGAATGTGACGGCTCAACGCCAGACAAACAGCGCCAACATATCAAACAATGCCATACAAGCAATATGGGCAAACAAGGGCTTAAGCCGCACCACACAAATTTCTATAAAGACCGTTCATCGCCTAGATAGATTTCGGGCTCGGAAACTAGCAGATAAAACGAATAATATTCATATCTAGACTAGGTAGCCTAACGACGAGAATATCGAATCTGGGGAAGAAGAAGAAAAGGAAATCTATCTACAGGAAAAAGGGGTTTTATCTATGGTTTGTGTGGCCGTGCTAAGTGCTTTCTTTGTTTGCTTGCTTGGATGGCGGCGTTTGTTGATGTCGGCCACTGAGGCGGTGTTTAGGTGTTGAGCCGTCACACCCCTCGCCCCTTTCGGGTTTACTACTAAATAACGTTCTCTTGCCTGTTCCTCACCCCAATCCGGCCTCCTTGCCTAGGGCATTCAGGCCCCGGGGGGATGCCCCCCCGTGCCTTCCTCGTTTTCGTCACTTGTCGGGCCGTCCCCCCCTCCCACTATACTTCTTCCACCTGCTCTGTCTCTAGCGCTTCCCATTCACCTTGTCCCCGGGCTTGCTCCTGGGCTTCCTCAGGAGCTTGTCTGGCCCCTATGCCAGTGTCCCGCAGGAACTGTAGGATGGCCGGGGTGGCTCTAGGGTCCCCAAACAATCTTGCCTCCGGGTGTGCCTCTCCTGTGTCTGGTCTGGAGGCCCCGGCCTCCATCAGTCTCCTAAGCAGGAACCTGCGGGGCCTTGCTCCCCCCCGGCACTCCAGGAGTAGGTGGTATACTGATTCTCTGGGTGCTCCGCAGCCCTGGCAGGCTTCTGATTCCCGGGCTTGTATCCTCTGAAGATAGGGCCCGATTGCCGCATGGCCTAGTTTAAGCTGATGATATCGGCTGGCTAGGGCTTTAGGGGCTCCTGTGGCCGCAAGGCCCAGCCTCCAGCCCCTTTGGGGCCTGTATGTCCTCTGGGCTGCTGATTTTTGTTTGGCCATGGCCTTCTGCAGCCATCTCCCCCGGGCAAGGCATTCTTGATCATGGTGGTGATAAAACAACACGTTGAAAAAAAGAAGTGGTAGTTACGGCGAGAATTCGCCGCTCGGTGATATTCGTCGCTCAGGGTTGATTACGTTGAGTACAGGCATAAGTATGACAAAGGAATGCATAATTCCGCACATACGGCTTTGTGTCCTAACAGTGACATGTTCAAAAAGATGAATAGCATCAGAACTCTCTAGAAAGACACAAGGCAAAAAAATGAGAAAAGAAAAAAAAAAACGTACAACAGCCGGGATTCGCTGGTGTGGCTTAAGTACGGCTGAGCGGATGGGAAGCCCTGCTCTCCACACCATATGGTCGTATGTACTAGTTCTAGTGCTAGAGAGGTCAATATAGTATACATTTTTGAATATCTCTATGTAGCGTTAGGGCCGGGATTTGTATCTGTCTGTAACTATAACGTGCAAAAGGAAACAAACACTAACTCTCCTTCAATCGGGCAGAATCCACTAGTTATGGAGCTTAATATTCCGTGTTTTTGCGCTGTACATGGATGTGCAGGTGATGTTATTTTACAGTATTGTATTCCCATAGTAATCTAAATCGGCTGTTCACCCATTTTCATTGGCTTCAATTGTCTACTTGTGCTTGGCCATGACAGCCATATAACACCTCAATTCGACGAATTACAGCCAGAATATGATCATATTGATTTGTAAAGCGTACACATGGCGGCTCGCTTTCCGGCTAAGCTGGCACAGCGGTACAGAGTGTGTACTATGAAGGGCAAACTAGGACTAGCTTCGGCTTATGCAAAGGTGAAATGCTATCACCTCAGCTGAGCAAACTATTGATACCCAATATCCACAGTCTCCGAATTAGCCGCCCCTCGCAGTATTATCTGCTATGGAACCTTATAAAAAGCATAGGGTAACCGGCATGAAGAGACTGTACAGAGTATGAACTACGCGAAGACATACCAGAGTTGTCACAATGCTGCTCAAACAGTTCCTAATATCCGCCCTTCTGGCGCCTCTGGCGTCCATCCAAACCCTTTCTCTAGCTGCCACCAACACGGATACTGTTTTCCTCGGTTTCGGCTCCCTCCACCAGCGAATCCTCTCCACCCATGAATGCGTCAAGGGCCTCGACGGCGGTGCCGGACAGACGTTGCGCTGCGGTTATGAGCTCTACAATCTCATGATGAGCAGCAACTCGGCGAGAAACACCCTGGCGGACTTGGACTCTGTTCCAGCGGACCAGGTCTTCACATACTTGGGCCACTATCACGATATTCGCACGTCTATCAGGGACATTTTGGACACCGTATCTTCCAAGGTATGACAACAGATTCCATGACAATCCTGTCTGGTCAGAAAGGATTATGCTAAGCTTAATGAAGACCGATCACTTCGACTCGGCGGGGCTGAAGGCGTTCACGACGATCATTCTACAAGGTTTTGCTAAGGAAAGGGCCACGTATGAAACCTTGTCTAAGCAGAAGCTCCCGGTGGATAACCACATGGAACTCGCGGGACCCGTCAAGAGTCTTGGAAATGAATTCGAAAAGGCTCTTGCAGACTTCCTCTGAAAGCCCGGATATGAGGCAGGTCATATAGTGACCGGTGCCCAGCAAGGAGCTCATTTTTTTATGTTATTGATATGTATCTGGTTCTTCCTGTCTGAAATAAAAATCCAAAAATATAGCTATCTGTAAATATCGAAATCCCATTACATTCAGCTGTGATGTCCCATGATCATCGCTGCTAGATCGCATCCTGATGCAGGATACTAAAAGCACTAGTACTATGTAGTCCTAGGGCCAATATTGACAAATCCCGAAGAGTAATAACTACAGCTAAAATCAATTTTAAGAACCCAAGGCACCCAACAGGTCAAAGGGTGTGTTTCTCGTTAGCATTCCTGTTAATACCCAACACCGAGTTTGATTTTCACCCTCACCATTTTGGATCATTGCACCATGTTGTTCATCAAGTACCTCTTAACCGCCGTGTTATTCGTTTCCCCCGCCATTGCTGCAATCGATGCCAAGCAGATCGTGTCCAATAACAAGGCCATCGCTCGCGAGCTAAGCAGGGCGAAGGGCACCATGGAGAAATACGACGGCGGCCTCATTTCCAACCTCATGATAGCCAAGGCCCTGCACGACGCCAAAACCTCATTTGGAACTGCCCGGAAAGACCTTGCCGGACCTGATAATTACACGGATGAAGAGAGCTCGGATATTATGGAATCATACAAGGATTTGTATCCCCAGGCGATGGACTTGCTGGATGTGGCGCATGACAAGGTAAGATCGAATTGTACCCTCTCTCATCCTTTCACGCTAATCATTCAAATCAATCTAGGCGCCCGAGTGCAAGAAGGCTGGCGTCCAGTATGTTGCACAGGGGATGTTCGACCATTTGCATGATGAGAAGAACAAGGTGGAGGATGTGATGAAGCGCCATCTATCTGACGAGCATTATCGTCTGGTAAAGCCATACTCGAACAAGCTCAATGATGCGTTTAAAAGGGCCGCCAAAGCTTACCAGAACTGATAAGCTACGGTTTCTCTGGAGGAGTCCTTGGTCAGAAGTTCGATAATAACATAGTGAGCTGTCGATGTTATTACAATTAAATCTACTTTCATGCACACGCAAGAAAGTTGTCCCAGCTGCTTCTTGCCAGCCTGTCCCTGAACAAATGTCGCTTGAAGATGCTGCTGCAACAGCATGCATTTATGCAACGGTGATATATTGTCTTATCACGGTTGGAAACCTACAGAAAGGCCAGTCTGTACTAATTCATTCTGCATGTGGAGGTGTGGGACTGGCCGCAATCCAAGTTTGCAGGATGATAGGGGCAGAAATATACACCACGGTTGGGACTAGTGAGAAGGTTAATTATCTCACTGATACCATGAAAATCCCAGCGGATCACATATTTGATTCCAGAAGCACATCGTTCTTGCAAGGCGTGCTGAGGAAAACCAATGGACGAGGTGTTGATTTGGTGCTGAACTCTCTTTCAGGTGAACTGCTTCATGCCTCCTGGAAATGTGTTGCAAAATTCGGTAAGATGGTCGAGATCGGAAAGCGAGACTTTATGGGCCACGGCAAACTTGACATGGATGGATTCCTGGGCAACCGTTCTTTCATCGGCGTGGATCTTTCGGTCATAGGGCATGAGAACCAGGAAGCGTTGGGGGACTTGGTTGAACAGTTCACAAGATATTTCCAGCAAGGAAAGTTGACACCCATCAAACCTGTTGTTGTTTTTGACGCCAGGGATGTTGTCAAGGCTTTCCGCCACATGCAAACAGGCCAACACATTGGCAAGATCATTGTTCGAATGCCAGAGGATCCGAATACTCTGCCAATATCCAAGATACATGACACCACCCCGCTCTTCAGACCGGACGCCTCATATCTGTTGGTTGGCGGACTTGGAGGACTTGGTCGAGCCATTAGCACCTGGATGGTGGAAAAGGGTGCCCGCAATTTTATCTTCCTCTCTCGGTCAGGCAGCGAGTCGCCTGAAGTTCAAGCCTTTATTAACGACCTGGAGAGCCATAATATGGTGAGTGCGACGGTGATCGCGGGCGATGTCTCAAATATCGAAGATATCCAGCGGGCTCTTTCAGCAGCCAAGCGCCCCATTGCAGGCGTACTCCAAATGTCTATGGTGCTCAAGGTTAGTCACTCTGCCCTACGCCCTTTCCTTCTATCCAACACTAATTTCTTTTACTATGAAGGATCAAATGCTATCCAAAATGACTTATGAGGACTGGGTGGCCGCCTTAACACCAAAGGTTCAAGGGACATGGAACCTCCATTTCGAGCTTCAAAACATACCACTTGACTTCTTTGTTCTTTTCAGCTCTGTCACGGGTATCATGGGATTTGCTAGCCAGGCCAATTATGCGGCAGCCAACGCCTTCCTGGATTCATTTGTCCAGTATCGTCACTCCCAAGGACTCCCAGCAAGTGTGATTGATCTTGGCTTTGTGACAGATATTGGTTATGCAGCTGAGCAAAGCCCACAAACATTAAATATTGTCAACACCATGGACATACAGATCATTGAAGAAAAGGATCTGCTGCAAGCATTGGAAATCTCAGTCTTTGCTCAATCTCCTCACCCTTCATCACAACTCGTCGTGGGTCTTGGAACCATGGGCAATGTTAAAGAGCTACCATGGCTGCATGAAGGTCGCTTGAGTCATTGGCAAAATGCTTTAGTAACGAACAAAGCGGCAAAGGCCTCTCAATCTCATGAACTACGGTCCCTTCTGGATGGGATTCGGGAAAATCCCAGTTTGCTGGAAGGGCAGTCAACCCATGACAAAATCACCATTGAGCTAGGCAAAGTTGTCGCTGCTCATCTTGCCTATGCGGAGGACTTGAGCAAAGAGGAACTTGCCAATATTGCAATTGACTCGTTAATGAGCATAGAAATCCGCAGTTGGTTTCGCCGTAATGCAGGTATTGACATCTCCCTGGTTGAGATCTCGAATGCGGGCACCGTTGGAGGGCTGGCTGATGTGGCCGTGAAGATGTTGCGCAAGAAATACCTTGATGAAGAGGAACTTCCCAGTGAAATAAGCGCTCCATCACCAGCTGAACTGGATGAAATGACGATTTGTCTGGAGGACATGAAGCTGGGCAGTGACTTGCAAGCTCTTCCTGGAACCATCCCTGACTGGTGCTCTGAATCTGAAGGAAGAGTCTTCCTCACAGGTGCAACGGGATTTGTGGGAGCCTTCTTTCTCTTGGAGCTTCTCACTCTCCCACAAGTTAAGAGTGTTGCATGCTTGGTTCGAACAACAGATCCTCTGTCGGGAAGACTACGGATTGAGAAGATGTTCACCCGATACGGCCTACCCCTTGAACCTTTGGACAATATCACTGTGGTTCCTGGCAATATCGCCCACCCGAATTTGGGAATGTCAAAGGAGGAATTTGATCATCATGCACTGTTGTCTAGTGTTGTCTTTCACCTTGGAGCCTACGTCAACTACACCCTTCCCTACTCTGCTCATCGTGATGCCAACATTGTTGGACTCCTCAATATGCTAGAGTTTGTCAATACTGGGCGTCTCAAGCCCTTGAATTATTTCTCCAGTATCGGGGCATGCGGCGCCTCGGCTCATATCACGGGCACGACTATCCCCGAGAACGAGAGGGCCACGCTGGATCCCAAGTACTTTGAGCAGCACGTTGGATATACAAGAAGCAAACTTGCTGCGGAGAGTATTGCTTGGAACGCCATTGCCAACAGATTCCCCATAACCATCTATCGCCCGGGAGTCGTGATGGGCCACAGCGGCACAGGAATTGACAAGCCCGAAGACTTGTTCAATCGACTCATGTGCAACTGCATCCGACTCAGGGCCTATCCAGCTCCACCTCAGCAGCGTAACCACTTTGTCCCAGTTGACTATGTATGCGCAGCTGTCTTGCGCATCTCGCAATCCTCAGAGAACCAAGGCCACGCCTTCAATGTCGTCCATCCTAATCAAGATCAAACCATTACCTGGATGGATACATTTAAAATCCTGAGCGAGTACAGTTCAACTCCACTACAATGTGTCTCTGCAGCTGAATGGCTTCAGATGTTTGCGGCACAAGGGAAACATAGTATGAAAGGAGCAACGCCTCTTCTCAAAGAACGACTAACGGAGAACGAGATCTGGTTGGGTGACAGCAGTGGAATGGCCGCGTATGAAACCACAAACCTCTGCCGAGCGTTAGCGGACTCTCCGAACATTCTGGATATCAAGCCCATGCCAGAGCTACTCAAGACATACTATGGCCGTTGGGAAGCTGGGGCTGTGGACACAAATGGTGCCGTTTGACAGATGACTTCCTATTCTGTTTGAAACATGTAATTACTCAATCTTACTGCAAGACTTAATACCAGTACTATTTTCCCTTCCTCCTTGATCAATGACCAATCTAGATGCATACGCTGCGCTGCACAGCCGGAACATGTTACATCGGCAAAATCTGCAGGGCGTTCAAAACACAATGGAAGGAAAGAGGAGATTCAGTCATGAGTTTCAAAATATTAGACTCTTTAGACTAGTTGCTATACCTATTCGCATAAGTGAGGGTGCCCGTAATTCAGTTACTTATCATCTGTCCCATTAGACGAAGACGATCCATCATCATCAGGGTCACACTCCATCTCAGCCATCCACTCTGCAACGAAATCCTCGGGCAATGGCGAGATACATTTGGCTATTGAATGAGTCCATTAGACACTACCAGGAGTATGTGCAGAGTAAATTCTAGACTTACTTGTATAGCCGGGAATCGCCTCTTCTAGTCGCTTCCAGAGTTCCTCCGAGGGTTCTAGGTACCGACGTTTTGATTCTCTTTCAATTTCTCCCTTGCGTGATAGTTGTGCATCTTTATTTTTGTCTTTTAATGGCTGATGGCTGGTAGTGTTACTGGATGAGGTGGGTGTCTGGCTATCGTGGCTATCTTGTTTCGTCTTCTCTTTCTCCATGTTGGGTGTTTTGGTTGTGTTGGGAGATATCATTGAGAGAGATGACGGGGTAAAAGAAATTGAAGAGGCTCAAGTCATGCATCTAGGCAGCAGAACTACTCAGCTAAGGCATCAATTAACACCCTATCTCTGCTTGTTTACTCTGCCCATCTTCCATCGCTATTCTTTCCCTCATCCTCTGTGCCTCTCGCTCTCTAATTCTTAGAGACATGCCAACGCCTGAATCCGAATCCCACAAATTTTTAGAGCCGTTTACGTCAGGACCGCTTTCAACCCCTGTGGGCATTTTAATAACTAGAGAACGCCTTCCCTACGGACAGCGGACCGTTGTTGTTCCAAGAAAGAGAGACATAGTACGTCCTCGGAAGACTTTGGTTCTCACACCTTTCCTGTCTTCTCGAAATCTCAGGGGGTTATTTTTTGTGGATCAGGCTATGGCAAGGAAAGGTATTGACGATACTATTGTATTCTGTAGCTGTCTAGAATCTAGATGGATGAGGGTGGATCTCCTCTATCCGGCATATGTGTGTGGGCTCGCTAGTGCGGGCCAATCAGGAGTGAACAAGAAGGTTCTTCCGTTCGATTTCCTCGGCTTTATATTTCTGTATGATATTCAAGGAACGACTAATTAAATTGAGCTATGATTCAACTGTTATATTATTCAGTGAGGGCTGGGCGCTAGCCACTCTGGAAGCCCTATCCACCTTTGGGATCATGCGCTGGACTCTCTTTGCCAACAAACATCATAAGCAAGATCATGGGCGTCTGCTGGGATAGCCACTGAAGTTGTGAGACCAGAAGGTGGCGTTTGAGAAACTGAGACAGAAATTGGCCTGAGCAGATGACAGTTGAGTAAAGTCAGATGAACGAGGACAGCAGAGGAACAGTGGGGTGAGAAAATGGTATTGAGACAAAGGGATGGGGCTGTGGTGTGAAAAGTGAGAACAGTAAGAAGGTGTTGGAGGCATTGAAGTAAATGTGCCGAGTTGGGGCGGCCAAGAAACTAGAAAATGGTCATGATTGGAAGATAATAATCACCGTAAGCGCACTGGGGAACGATTAGTATAGAATTTGTTTTTTGTTTGGGGGAAGGGAGGAGGGAGGTAGACAGAATAAAATATAGATTATAAATATATGGGATGCTGTCTGTTGCCTTCCAAAGTCGTTAGATTAGTACCTCTATATCCCATGGCAAGAGGAACTCCAAGCCTGCAAAGTCAAGAATTCCTCGCGAACTGTATAGAAGTGTGTACGACCTTGGTCTTCATTACCTGCTTGATCTTCCCTGCCTGGGAACACATCCATGGCATTGTGGGAATACTGCCTGAAGACGTATTCTAGAAAGCACTTGCAAATAACCCTTTCTCATTCTGGACGCGGTCTGAGCTCTCTATAGATGCGTAGCAACCGAGAAGCCCGCTTAGCAAGTTTTTGAGAGTTGGGCGGTATTGCTATAACCAATAGTTCCAGCCGAGCAGCGTCGCAGACCTTTCCGCTAGTATGCATCCGGATCCAGAATCTGTCGATTCAATAATCTGGAGTCAGGCCCCGGACTAGTATCCGGCACTTGTCACGAATCCAGGAATCAAAGACCCGCATTGTGTGATCTATATGTCTTAGTGAGTGAAGAAAATCTGGTAAACAAAGCTGATGGTTGGAGGTAAAGAGCTGTGAGCAGTGCGCCCACATCCAATCCTAATAGAGCAGTTATCAAAATGCAAGATATTCTGAAATGTCCCTTATGTCCAACAATTTTCCGGAGCTGTTGACCTGATGAAGGCATTTCATCTATTGTGGAATCTGGGTATGGAACTAAGACTTGTCGTGATATTCTTTTTGTAAGATCTGTGAGGGAATGGATTAGTGATATAGTACTTAGTAAAGTAATTTATATTGAAAGTCGACACAAGAAAAAAAGAAAAGATTAATGGGAGGAGAGGCAAGTGGCAGATGAGGAAAGAGAAGCTCGATTTCCTCCGTATACTCCAGATCCAATTAGCGATGATGAAGATGATGCACCAATCATCAGTCCGGTGCAGCCTACGATGAAGGTAAAGAGCCAACGTAGCTTGGGGAAAAGGCGAAAGAGTGTTGCATCCGAGAAGACGATGATGGCCTTCCTCTGCCTTCGGCGCTTGATCAAGACAACAATACTCAAGTGCGTATATCAGCGAGGACGCGGAAGCGTCCTAGATGTAAGGATGATGGGTTCAATTACTATTAGCTAGACAATTGATATTCTTCAAAGTTCAAACATAATTTATTCTCCGTATCCTTATTTATACGACGCGCCCTTAATTTGTCGCTGAGATCGTGACTTAGTAAGATGCATGTCTAGTTTGTAAACTGAATACAGAGAAATACAGAGAAAAACTGCACAACTTATGCTTTGTGACGGGGTTTTAGGGCTACGCTGACAAATAATTCCCGTGGGAATTCCCAGACTCCCATGGGAGTTAGGGCAACTCCCGTCCATGGAACTTCCATGGGATTTGAAGAGGTCTACTCCTGCGTCAACCAGAGATGATGGCGAAGTTTCAATGGCAGAAATGGATAGAGCAGGCCTTGACCGGTGTAGGCGAGATGGGCCCGCCGCGGCCCCGGGGTGGCTCTAGTTTTAATGCCGTTGTACCTACTGGTGATCATCAAGCCCTACAATATTTCATAATGACCAAGCGACTGAATTCCCAAGCTGGTGTGCCCAGCTCGGTAGTTGATTACGTCTTTTAACTAGTCAACTAGTTTCCCACCACAATTTATGCATAGTATTCAATACTTTGTTACAGAACAATCCACTCAGATAAACGATAAACCACGATCACACATAGAGCCGCATAGAGCTAGGAGTAATAATCTCAAAAGATGAAAAGCTGCAATGACCATATCCTGTGCAATTCTTTCCATGGGAACCATCCTCTTTGGTCAGTAACTGGGTCTGGCTTTCATTCCCCTGTCTCCGATTTGGCTCTGATTTTGTATCTTCTCCGTCTGACCCATGGTCTCTCATGTCCATATTAGAGACAGAACGCAGTCTTTCCTCTTCGCAATCTATTTCTCTGTTCGTTTTTGCATGGTCGAGTTGTGCTGCCGGGATTTCGCCCCACATAATAGGCTTGAGGGCATGGTCATCGCCAGGTGGAGGATGACACGCAGCACTAATTGCCATGCTGCAACTGACGGCAAGGGGCATGTTGATTTTTAAACGCCTCAGGCCCAAGCCCAGGATGATGCACACCATGACAGACCCAAGAGCAATAGCGAAAATAATTGCAATTGGCGAGAAACCACACGTGACTAGCCGATATTCCGCTATAGGATTCCCAAGAATATCAAATGGGAGAATCTCCACAAAGAATAAGCTCTGGGACACGAGCCAATGTAGCACTGCATGAGTTACCAAGAGTGGGATGCTATATCGGTATGGAAGGCTGAGATAGTAGGTTGAGCGTTGGAATCCCTTAGGCCAGGAAACACGCAATGGCTTGCGTTGCCCAGCATAATCATTGTATTCAGCTGCAAGAAGCATGTTAGTCAAGATACTGTTGTAGAGGAAATATGCAATAGACACTAGAATCTGCGGGCTGTTTGCAACAAGGACCATGGGTATAATTTGAGCACAACTTTTAGAATCATAAGAATCAGAGCAGAATTGTATTATCGTGGATGATGTGGCAGTGCCAAAACCCAGGTTCCAGAGAGATAAAAATGTAGTCTCGCCCTTCTGGGCATTGATACCGATGTGGAGAAGCAGGGCTGAGATTGAGAGAAGAAGCAGACAACTGTAAAGTTAGACAGGCCATCATCAAAATAGTGCAAAATACATACAGAGTGATTGTGGTCGTCCAACTTAAGGCGCTCACAGATCTTATCCATCTCTTGTTGTTCAGAAGATTTGTAGGCTTTTCTGCTGACAAGTCATTGGGCCATGATTGTCGGCCTTTTGTTACGTCTGATTTGCCCAATAAGCACCTCCCTTCAGTTGTTGCATCAGGGTTGCGGAGAAAGGAGGATACGGCATCACCAACAGTCAGGAATATACTCTTCCTATCATCATAAGCCGTCGCAAACATACAAACAACTTTAATTACGTTGCAAAAGATGACGGTAAGACATATAGGAAGACTGAATAGGAGTTGACACTTCTCTTCGACTTTTTGGCTTAAACAATGGTCGACCGGCAGTTCGTCAGTGGGAAAAGATCCTATGTTCCGGTCGAGGCCTGTGTTTGTGGCGCATATAGCACCAGTTGTCTGGGTTACAATATTCTTTGCCCAGGAACTGTTCCTCCAGCGACTTGGATCATCAAGATATCGTTGGAAGTCTTTCTCTTCAAGATAATAGCCCAACAAACTGTCGAGAGTCCGGAAATCACTATACTCATCGCCACTATAACTAGGAAAATATCCACCATCTTGATTATGGGTGACATTCGACGGAGTAGTAGCATTAAGCAAGGAAGGTGACCAGGGTCTGGGGGATACGGAAAAGTCGTTCGGAGGCCCATCTCGACAGTCTTCAGGCCATTTTGGACACATCCACTTAAAAGGATCCTTTGTATAATCGTAGCGGGCATTCCCCATGGAAATCCAGCGTAACGATTCATTAAGTGCTGTCAAGTCATTTGTGAAGAGAACCAGAGTTCCTTGACCTGCGATGAAATCAACAGCGTGAGTGTGAAGGCATTTCTGTTTATCGAGCTCTTCAAAATCTCCAGAGAAATTTTGAGAGTAAAAGTCCTGCACATTCATAGCAACGTTTCGTTCAAAGCAACTTGCAAAAACAGGGTCATGATCTGGTGGGTCTTTGAAGTCAAAGTCCGCAGGTGCAAGAAGGATAGGGTACTCATTTGTGCCCAATGCAGAAAACACCGCAGAGTTATATCTATAAACGACAGTTAGAAATGAGCTTCTAAGAAGTAGAAACACGGAGACAAACATTAGATGGATGGGTAAGGAGGATACCAATAACGAGATCCATAGCATGCGTCTCTTCCGGCCAACAAAACTAAGATTCTTCATACTAGGTACTCCGATGTCAAGCCACCTTTGTTGAAATGGGCATTATCAATAGCTTTGCGAGATGGTGCACTCAGACACTGCATGCAATAATTGCTGGCTGCCAACATGATTGTGCTGAGTACATTTATCAAGAAATGCAGGCCACGCATCCAGTTCTTTGACGTGGAACATTTGCCGTGGTGGAGTGTGGCAGAAGTTGATTCCTGGTCCTCAGCTTTTGAATATGCAATGGAAGCGGCAATAATTGTCAGGACCACGTTGAGGAATAAGACAATTATGGCAGCAAAGGCACAAAGTAGGACACCTGTAACCCACTCTTGTTGGCTTTCTTGATATTGCTGAATCCTCTGCTCCACTCTAATGGCAAGTTTTTGAGGTAATAAACAGGAAGCTAATTTCAATACCAGGGGCGTGTTGGTATCATTGAGGTCTTTGTTGGGATATTGACAGGTCCTATGAAATTTAATTAGCAATAGTCAGATTCAATCTGTCTGCTGTACTCAGAAACTAACTGGTTAAGTTCAAACTCCTCATCATCAACTGCAGCCTTTGAGCGAAATTGTATCAGATGATCCTCGAGTCGGCCAAGTGGCCAATGCCAAGGTTGATGCGTGGATTCACCCATAGTTCGTTTGTTCAGTTCTCAAGAGTTGAAACAGAATAAAGTGTTTATCTCAAGGACTAGTGCAGCATCATCATGCTGTTAAATAGAGCTTAGTATACCATTCGTTTTGTTCTATTTTCGGATGATAAACGGAGGCGACAAGGCTGCCGAGCCTCGTATTACGAGATGAAATGCAGACTTTGCGGCTTTGCCTATCGTCGGCAAAGACCTTCCAGGTAATTACTAAAGCATCAGTTGTCACATTATTTTCAACCTGGAGATGTGAGGCCTCAAATCTTCTGTTGTTGAAAATTGGGATGTCAAGTGATGATACTGGGCACCATTGGGGATTAGGGTTTTATGGCATTTCCTTGCTGAAAAATATACATTGTAGAAAGGTATTATTGTTATTGTAAAGCAAAAGCCTGTGAATTCCCTCTTCCGGTTAGCTTTTTCCCTTTGGGTATGGTGTCCTGATATGCCCATCTGTAATTACTGCAGCCCGTCCTAGAGAATAGAAACCAACCTCTCGCTGTTCTAACACTCCGTCCTTCCAACTTTAATTTTTCTTTACCAGCCCGATCACCTGCATGCGCTCAATGACCCTCTTTCCCTCATTTTTTTTTCTTTTTCGTTGCAAACTGCGGCTGAGCACCCACTGTCTCCACCTGCTTTCATTACCGTCCCTCTCACGATCACTGAGGTGACACTGAAACATGGCAGTACTCTCTTCAATGAACAAATTGGCAGTCTTCTGATGCGGTGGATACGTCTTCCTGGCCTTGATTGACCTATACGGGGGTCTCGCCCACCTATGCATACGATTTAACACCAAAATTTGTCAGAATTAAAACCTCTCTTAACAACCACAACTATAATGAATTCACTATTTAATGTTATTTCCCGGTTAGGCCTACGTGGAAAACTAATCTGCAAAGGTTTGAAATAATCTGACCCAGGCGTTGCTGCGAATCGGTGCTGCGATTTGTTGTATATCACAACCTCCACAATCGACCGTCTTGCTTCATCAATAGAACCGCTACCAGAAGCGATTACATCAGGATCCTGGATTTGGCCCAATAGCCTGGGGTCTCTTCTTCCTGCTTAACTTCTTTTCTTTTGCCTGCTCCTTCTGTTCTTTCATTTTCTGGAGATCTGCGTGAGAGAATAGCCCTAGTCCAACCAACCGCTTTCGTGACCGTAAAGTCTTGGTAGAGAGGGCCTTTCTCATATCAAGAATATCACTGCGCATAAGCTCATTGGTTACTATAAGCCGTGTATAAAGTCACATACAGGTAGACTCGACACCTGCATAGCCATGTATTAAGATTGGCTGGGACGGGTATGAGTAAATCCGAATCCGAATCACTGATCACTTGTCAAGAGAAGATTTGTTTGTGGCTATGTGCAGATGCCAAGATAGAGATTGGAATTGCGCGGCGCTGTGCGGTGTTAAATGACGGCTCACCCTCTGTATAGTGCACTCACCCAAGCTCACCTCTAACTCGCTTAGGAATAGATATATACCACATTAACTAAAGGAATTAGTACATACGACCATAGGGTGTGGAGAACAGGGCTTCCCGTCCGCTCAGCCGTACTTAAGCCACACGCCGGCCGGTTAGTAGTTGGGTGGGTGACCACCAGCGAATCCCGGCTGTTGTATGTTTTTTGTTTTTGCCGAACTCGCGTAGCGAGTGAGTGAGGCTGTATTTCTACTCTGTTTATGCCAATGGCCTAAAGTCAAGGGTGAGTGTTGGGGTGATCAGTGGGTGAGCAGAGCCATGCAAAACCAAACAGTACCTTTAAAACATTATAACATGATGATAGAGTATATTTGATTTTGATGGGTGGATGCTTGTTCGAATTTCGTCGTTGTTCAGCGTGGATGACATCAAACTGATACGTAAATGTGCCCTAGTTGCCTAGTTATGTATCTCAACTTGACAACAAAGAGGTTGGGACTAGGCACGTGAGCTGGACTACTCGATAAACTCCCCACGCGACGTTCAATTCTACACACAGTACACTCAAGGCAAGATACATAACTCTTGATTCTTTGTTTACTCAGGGTATAATTTTCAATTAATTACAGCTAATCCTTCTTCTCTCCCAAAGTCGCAGACAACTTGGACGCAGCTTCAGCCGCAAGCTCACCAATCGACGACCCTCCCAGAATCTTCAGAATTGGCACATCCACCGAGAGTTCCTTCACAAACCATCCTCGCAAGTCCAGCGCGACCAACGAGTCAACTCCCAACTGAATCAGAGCCGTTTCGCCCGAGACTTCATCCTCTTCCGGCAACCCGAGCTTGCTGCGGAGTTTCGCAATGAACGCGGCTTCGACAATCTCAGCAGCCTCGCCTTCATTCTGAGCGGATTGCAGTTGCACCTTGACTGGCACCGTCTTAGTGTTCCCGCCAGAGGACGAGTTCCGCTCCGCCCAGTGCACGATAAAGTCCCAGGTCTTGGTGTTGCGGTACCAGATGACATCGGGACGTTGGACGGGGGACTCCAGCTTGAAGGACGCGATGATATCGGGGTTGCGGTTGGATTCCGGACGGCCAGCAAGGATACCTTCGGCGAAGAGCTCGTGGAGGTCTTGCTCGGACATGGAGTAGGAACCGATGGAGTTGACCAGGGCCTTGGTGAGCCAGGATCCGGCCTTGGAGACGTACCCGACACCGAGAATCTGGCCGGGGTTGATGATACTACCAGGGAGACCGCGCTTGCGGCGCGATTCGATAATGCTCGTCATGAACACATTGCCGGCGGCATAGGCAGATTGGCCTCGGTTACCCAGCGGTCCGGCGATCGATCCCATCAGAATGAAGAAGTCCAGGCCAGAGCCGGAATAGAGGTCGTTGAGCAGGACGCTACCCTTGACCTTGGGCATCAATGTGCGTTGCATCTCCTCGAATGACATATTCATCAGTAGACTGTCGTTGAGAAGCATAGCTCCGTTGACCACACCGCCAACCGGGGGAAGATCCTTGCGGATAGCCTGGTCGACATTCAGGATGGATTCCTGACTGGTAACGTCCCTGATTTCAAGAGTTAGCATTGTCCAGTCAAGTTTGCGAAAAGTGAAAAAGCGAAGGATTCTTACATGGACATCGGGACAATATTGGCACCAAACTCCGCCATTTCCTCAATCCAATGCTGATCAACCTTGGGGTTCCGGCTGGTAAGGACAAAGTTGCGAGCTCCCCTGTCAAGCATCCAGTGACACACAGACTGTCCAAGGTCACCCGTCATTCCGACTAACAAGTACGTCTTGTGGGCCGACAAAACAACCAAGGAACTGGCCGGTTGCATCTTCACTGGAACGGCACGAGACTTAGTCCAGTCAATAATCCGCAGACCATCCTCGGATACGCCACCTTCAGCCAGGTGCGCCACATCGACGCTGTCCATCTTCGTCCCCATGCAGCTCTCTACCAATTGCGATGCAATCTGTAGCAGTGTCGCGCCCTTTGCGACATCACAAGGCTTGCTCACGACAGCGGTGTCTTGACGAAGCGTCTCAGGACGCTCACAACGCAGGCTGGTAAGCGACATCTGCTCGATTCTGGCAAAGTTTCGATCCGAGCTGGCCCCAACGGAAGCGGCAACCGACACGTTCCGAGGCAACACGCGCATCAACGAGGGAGTCGGCATCATTTCATGAAGGTAGACCGTCTCGTGTGACCGGCCCTCGGGCTTGCTTGTGGTGAAGCACGTCTTGACACGCTTGGATTTGGCGTGGGTCGAGACGACATTTCGGAGAACTTCGTCCGCTTCGTGGACCAGGATACTCGTGTTGGGTGTTGCCTGTGCAAGCAGATGCTCAGCGGTGATGGCAGCGGCCATTGAGGTAAGGTAACTGGCCTCTCGGCCTTTAGCGGCAGTGGGAATAGGGCAGCACCAAGACGGCGTCACGGAGACGACGGACGCATTGGTCTCAGACAAGGCGAGCAGACGACCCTGTGTCCTCTCATCGCGTCCGATAATGAGATGCAAGAAACCAATTGCATCCACTCTGACGGCAGTTGACGTGGAATAGTCGACTCGAATCTGGACCTTGAACGCGCCATCCTTGGGACTCTGTTGCTCAAGAAGGAACTCATAGTTGTTCTGGTCCTTTTGAACACGGACAACCGCATTTTGCACATCCACGGAATTGTGAATAACCCGTCGCTCAGACATGTACCGGTTGTTCATGGCGCTGTCGTTCTGGAGGCGGGAAATCCATGGCTTGCCGTTCTCCAATCGAATCTCCGTTTCGATGTTCCAGACACCGTTTGCCAGGCTGTAGTCATTGTCGGAATCATTGTGAGCCATACGCATCAATGCAGTGGCGACAGTTTTCGCCTGCACGGCATCCTCGTCGACAATGTTGTAGTGCTGGAAGTATGCCAGCGGATTCTCGTAACCAGCACAGGCGAGCAATCCCTTGCTCATGCTCTGGTAGGGGTTCTCAGACTCAGGACCGGCGGTGATCCACAGGAATCGGTAGCTAGCGCCCATGAGGGTCTTGAGGGTGTTGAATCGCTGCTCGTTCAGCTCATCGAAGCATGGCGAGTCCAGATCGGAGACGTTCAAGATGGTGGCCATCGACGATTCGGGCAGATCGAGTGACTCCAGGGTTTGGGCCTTGATGACACGGGAGAAGGACGGTGCCACCAAGTCCTCCACCTCAGCCACCAACGACGAGGTTTCCGGCTTCTCGCCTCCAATGATGACCAAATCGTTGTGTTGCGGTGCCTGGACCCCAGACGTCAAAGGCTCCCGAAGCAGCTGGATTCGGTCATCCACGGCTTGGGCCACAAACACGGAGAACGGTCTCAACAGCGAATCGTCGTGCGGTGTAACCGTGTCCAGACCGGCGAAGCCAGCATCCTTGAGGAGGTTATCCCACTCCGCAGCCTTGGCCATGAGACCCCATGGTCGGCCATCGGCCTCGCCTTGCCACCATTTCTCAAACCCGCTGAAGATAAACGACGCAAGCAGTTCATCGGTGTTGGTTCCTTCCAGACACAGCAGATAGCCACCGGGTTTCAACAAGCTGCGCATCCGGGTGAGAGTATCCTTCAGACACGCAGTAGGATGGATAGAACCCGCAGCAACAACCAGATCGTACGAACCCTCCTGGAATCCCTGCTCCTTGGCTCCCCTCTCCGGCTCGAACAACTTGTACGTGAAGCGCTCTGCATGCTCGCTGAACGTCTTCTCCGCTTCCTCGAGGACAACGGGAGATACATCGGTATACATGTAGGAGTGGTATGACATCCCAATGCGGTCCAGGATAGCCTGCGTGGCAGGTCCGCCACTGGCGCCGACTTCCATGATCTTCATGCGAGGGTAGCGGAAGGCGATTTGTCCGGCGACATCTGCCATGTGCGTGATGATAGCGGGGTCTGCGAGTTCGCGCTTTAGCCGATCCAGGAGGCTCTTTTCGCGGAGGGTTTCCATGATGGAGGTTTCGCCACGGAGGAAGGAGGACATGGTTTCTGAGACGGTCTGGATTGCGAGCATGTCGACGCCCGTCTCACCGGCCAATTGGGTGGCAACAGCGTCTCGGTCCTCGTCGAGCCATTCCTTTTGGCAGATGGGGTGTTCTCCGGAGCGGGTTGCTGAAAGAACATTGTCAAACCAGGCCACGACCCTGCTCTGGTGCGAGTCGAGCTTATCGCGCACATCAGCAGGAAGACCTGCCAGTATGTCCCGAATATACAGCAAAACGAGTTTCTCCTTCAACCGTCCCGTATCGAGCTGCTCACGCGTGGCCGGCACATAGACGGCCTCAGCATCAGGGTGCATCGGGCCCCAAACCGTCTCAGAGAACATCAAACGGTCCTGCTCAGGCGTCAGAGTCTCCAGCGGCGAAATCTGAACACCCTCCATGTGCACCACGGCCGTTCGGTCTGCCGTGAACAAATCTGCATCACCCTGAACACCATTGGGTCCGTATCCCGTAATAACAGCGTCAAACGGAAGCTCAGCACCAAGGACGTCGGGAGATTTACCGTCAAAGCGACCTGTGTTGATAGTGATCCGGTTGATCTTGGTGGGGATCTGCAGGGTGGCCAGTCTTCCATCGCCTGGGGTACCAATAGCCGCGAGGATGGTTTGGAGGATGGTGTCCATGAGGGCTGGGTGGAGGATGTAGCGATTCTGCGAGTCCATCGAGCCGGCATTCAGCATGGTACCGCTGGAGGCGTTCATTTGTCTTGTCAATGCGTTGATGCTGTGGAAAAGACCTGTGTAGCCGTAGCCTAACTCGCCAAGGTATTTGTAAAACTCCTCGATGTCGACGGGGGACGGCAGTGCTGGCTGCGAGTGGGATCGGGGAGGAAGTGCGTCAACGGCCTCTCCCCCGATAGCCATCTTGATCGTACCTCCGGCGCAAAGCTTCATGGTTCCAGCAAAAGCAGCGTGGCAGCTGAAATCAGCAGAAGTAACAGCGCCCTCTGTCCGCAGATTCTCAACCTTGAAAATCGTCTCGACGGCAGCCGCATCATCGCTCAACGAAATCGCAGTCTCGATCGCGAAATCGCCAACCTCGACAAGCTGCAGCTTCTGCTCGCCAGCAATCGCACTAGCCGCTTCCAACGCCATTGCGACATATCCAGTGGCAGGGAAGATAACCTGCGACTGGATTTGGTGGCCATCGAGCCAGTCGATGTCCGCGCGGCGCAAATAGTTCCTCCAGCGCCACTCCCCATCGAGTCTCTCGGGGCTCCTGATACCCAGCAGTTGATTCGGGGCATGCTCCCGGTGAGCGATTTTCTTGGACAGTCTCGATTCGGCCCAGTAGGTCTGCGAGTGGTCGAATTGGTATGTCGGGAGATTGCGCACAAAAGTCAGCTCCCGCGATGGGTCGAAGAGCTTCACGTATTGAGAGGCATCGATTGCATCAGCGCCCAGATTGGTCCAGAAGGAGCCGATAGCCGTCGCGAGCGATTCAACGCCGGTGCCGCCACGCTTGAGAAGACCGATGTAGGGAGCTTCGGTGTTGGCGTTTGGTATGTCGCCCATGGTCTGCATGAATGGTCCCTTGAGCGCGGGGTGCGGGCCGATTTCAACCATCATGTCGTACGATGTGTGGTTCATGGCCGCTGTGCACGCCTGCGTGAACATGACCGAGTTGAGCATGTTGCTGTTCCAGTACTCGCCAGCCAGGGCGCCCAAGTGCTCGGGTCCAATTTTCTGACCGTCGTGGACGCTGGAGAACCACACTGCTGCCGTCGGGGCGGAGGTCTGAAGGCTTGCTTCCGCGAGCGCCTTGATGTAAGGCTCGGAGCAGGCGACCATATGGTGGGAGTGGTATGCGGTGCTGACTCTCAGGACACGGGCGAATTTCCCTTGCTCCTTGAGGAGGGCGTCGACTTCTTTCACGGCATCCTCATCACCAGAGAGTGTGATGCTGCTGGGTGAGTTAAAGGCGGCGACCTTGATGCGTCCTTGGAATTGTTCTTGCTCGCATAGCTCCCTGGCTTCCTCTGGGGCTAATCCGGCAGCAAGCATGGAGCCAGACTGATCGTTGGCACCCGCGAGTCGCGCGACGTGGCCTCGAAGGTGGGCGATACGGATGGCACTGGTGGCGGAGAAGACTCCCGCGGCGTATGCTGCTGCGATTTCGCCCGAGGAGTGACCGACGACGACGGAGAGACTGATTCCCAGTATACGGAGGTAGTTTACCAGCAGGATCTGGACGGCCGTGCAGAGCGGCTGCGAGACAACAGCCTGATCTAGACGAGACGTCTCCTTGGCCGCTGAGAGCTCGTCGAACAATGTGGTCTCCGGCCGGCACTCTTCGGGTAAGGTATCGAGAGCCTTCTGCAAATCTGCAAGCCAGTTCTTGGCTGCGGGACAGACGGTGATGAGATCCAGACCCATCTGCGGCCACTGCGCACCCTGACCGGTGAAAACACCCAGAATGCTCTTGGGGCTCGAGGATGATGACCGGACGACCTTGGTTGAAGGGTTCTTCGCCTGTCTGCGCTGGAGTTCTGCTGCAATCTCGGATTTTAGCGCGTCTGCCGACGAGGCCCAGAGAGTCACACGGTGGGTTAATTGCTCTCGTCGAGCCAGAAGCGACCACGCCACATCGACGAGGTCGATTTCAGGGTGAGATTCGAGGTATTCCGCGTACGCACTTAGCGTGGCACCAAGGGTCCGCTCAGAGATGGCGGAAAAGGCAAATGGGAGGATAGAAGGCAATGTCTCATTCGTCGCTGGTGGTTGTTCTGGCTCATAGCCTTCGAGAATAACGTGGGCGTTTGTACCTCCAAAACCAAAGGAGTTCACTGATGCGCGCTTCGGGACACCTTCTGGTCGTTCGGGCCAGGGAAGAGCCTTTGTGGGAATTTCGAGATTGGAGTAGAATGGTTCAACCTTGGGGTTGAGGTTGTTGAAGTGGAGGTTAGGAACGAGGGTGTCATTTTGCATGCAGAGCGACGCCTTGATAACACCGGCCAGACCCGCCGTTCCCTCGGTATGACCAAGGATTGTTTTAATAGACCCAACATATAGCTTCTGGTCCTCAGATGTTTGTGATGAATTGGAGCTAGAGTATCCCGAGTCGGAACGGTCCGCGGAGAAACAGTTTGCGATAGCACCCGCCTCTTGCGGATCGCCTGCTTGCGTACCCGTGCCGTGCGCCTCGAAGTACTGGCATCGATCTCGTGGTAGTTCGAGCTGGAGACCGGCCTTCGCGTACGTGGACCGAATCAACTGCGCCTGCGCTTCACTCGACGGCATCGTGATACCCATACTGCGGCCGTCTTGGTTCACATTCGATTCACGAATCACGCATTCAATTGGGTCACCATCGCGAATGGCGTCGCTCAGACGCTTCAAAGCAAGCGATGCTACACCCTCACCGCGGGCATAGCCATCTGCTTTTTCATCCCACATGCGGGATCGTCCAGTCGGGGAGAGCATGGTAAGGTTGGAGGCGGAGATATAGAAAATCGGAGAAAGAATGAGGTTTGTGCCGGCAGCGACGGCGACGTTACAGTCCCCAGCCCTCAAGGCATTCACAGCCAGATGAACGGCGACAAGGGACGAAGAGCAAGCGGTATCGATCGTCATGGACGGACCGTGCCAGTCGAAAAAGTACGACACCCGATTGGAGGCATTGTTTCGCGCCATTCCAGTGGATGTGTATCGTGGTAGATTCTCGGTATCCCGGGCCAAAACTTGGCTGTAATCGTCGCACATCTGCCCGCAGTATACGCCTGTCGAGGACCCCCGCAGGTCTGAGAGACGGAGACCGCCCGCTTCGAGCGATTCATAGACGGTTTCGAGGACGAGTCGCTGTTGCGGATCCATGCTTTCCGCTTCGGCTGCTGAGATGTTGAAAAAGGGCGCATCAAAGGCGCGAACGTCTTCTTGGAGGAAGTAGGATTCTTGAACGTTGGAGGTGCCGCCATGGGGGCCGTCGGGGTGGTAGTACGCATCGACATTGAATCTGCCTTTCGGAATCTTCGATGCGACATCTTGCGGGTTGGAGAGGAGAGACCAGAGTCGAGTCGGCGAAGATGCGGCCCCAGGGAACCGGCAACCGGTACCAACAATGGCAATTGGTTCCGGCATTTTTTTTTATCGCTTCTACTGAAATGGGAGGAGGAAGAGAGAAGGAGAGAGGGAGGGAGGGAGGGAGGGAGGTAGAGGCAGCAGACAAGCCAATGTGTTATACAAATGGGAAAGGTAAGGGAATTGATATGGAGTACGGAGTATGAAATGAAAGACGGCAATGTTAGCTGAATACTGGGGCATTTCATGCTCAGCTCTCAGCTCTCAGCTACGTGCAATTGATCGTCTGAATTTTAGCAGCTCTTCTCCGCCGCCAGATGGGCCCCATCTGGATGCGTCGCAAACACTAGCTCTATGGATAGAGTTTCGTGGCTAGCTGGATCTCGAGCTGAATCATATACTATCCTGATTGGAAAATTGGGGTTGATCATGTTTGTGGTAATACCCGTAATACCGGTATTAGTGTCAATACTGGCGTGGAATTTTATTTCAAATTAAGTAATCTAAGGTCGAGAGGACTAACTCTCAGCCCAATTCGCTCTCGACTCGGTATCCTCGAAGCTGCAGTTGCACCGGAATCAAAAATGTCGACCTTAGAGCATGGCTATCTTCCAGATGATCCGCTATTTGTGCGGCTCCTCTGGATTGCATCTCAATGCCACGAACCAATTCTGAACGATCGGCTCCGGGGAGTTCAGGTGGATTTTCCCACCTTGCTCCGTGATATTTTGGTATTTCGACAAAAAATTCGTGATGCTCTTTCTCCAGATGTCATAGATGAGAATGGAATGGTTGCTAGAGATGGCGTGTACATTGGCCTTTTGGCAACGGCCAGCCATGAATATATAGTGGCTGTTTTTGCAATCGCTGCTCTTGGTGCGGCAATTGCACCATTGCGTTAGTTATACAATTTCCCTGAATCCTAGTGCACATGCTGATAAAATATAGCACCCGGCATATCGACAGAAGAGACGCTCGGATATATCAATCTGTGCGGTGCTTCTGTTGTCCTGGTCGGACCTGAGAGTGAAAATGCGGCAGCTGAGATACAAGAGCATTCCCGTATTAATGAATCCCAGCCCATCCAGACTCTCTTTCTGAGTAAATGGAGCGCATCGCAGGAACAACTTGAGACTCCAACCGCCACGATCCAACCCGGGTTGAAATTTGACAATGAACGTCCGGGGTTGTTACTCTTCACCTCAGGCTCTACCGGCGCTCCTAAAGCGGTCATTCATGCCCGTCGCTATCTGTACTCTCTGACACGACTTCCTCCTCGTGTCGGAAAGGGTGAGGTGCATCTGTGTGTGGCAGAACTGGTGTCCTTCACGAGCGGCTTCCATCAGGCTTTCAGCGGTCTTCTCCGTGGCACACGCATAGAAATGTACCATTTTGCAACCAGACCAGAGCTGCTCTGGAATCGGTTGAAAGAAGGAGACGTTACGACTGTCTGCCTCATTACCAGAATGTGGTGGGACATGATGGTCTATTACCAAAAGGTGATCTGCCAGTTGCCGCAGAATCAGGCGCAGGAATATGTCCAGGGTGTGCGGCATTTGCGAGCACCTCAATCTGCGGCAGCAATGCCTCCGCCTTTGTTAAAGCGTTTCTGGAAGGAGTTGCTTGGGAAGTCTCTGTTAGTTACGTTTGGTACCACGGAGTCGGGGGTGATCTTCCTGTCTTCGGATGAGGAATCTGGCCGTCCGGAGGTGAGTCTCTGTTCATGTCTCAGTAGGCATGCAGGTACTGATTTTGATTGCAGGCAAATGTTGGAAAACCGGCACCTTATGTCACCATAAAGCTAACTGAAGGAGATCGTGGAGAATTGTGGGTGAAAAATAGTACTCTCATGCTCGGGTATATGGGCAAGGAGAAACAAGACCAGGATATCTTCGATGAGGAGGGATTCTATTGTACCAACGATGTCTTCCATCGTGATGGTGATAGCTACGTCTGGGATGGACGAGCAAAATCAGGCTGTAAGTCTTCCCCCACTTCCAACTTTTCCGGACGAATTCTGACTGCCATAGGGATCTGGTTTGAGGGCCACCCAGTGCTACTCAAGAGCATAGAAGACCAGCTACTTGAGCTACCGTACGTGGAACAAGGGCATGTCTTGGCGCTGTGGGGAGGAACCACGCACCAAGTCGCGGCCTTGGTCCGTTTCCAGCCGGAAAAGGTTCCCAAGAATGAATCGAAGGCTTTGAACACCGTGCGCCAAGATCTCTCTGGCAAGCTGCCGGAAACTCACTTACCGACCGTGCTTCGGATTTTGCATGATGGGGAGGATGTTCGCCAGACATGGACTATGAAAACCGCGCTAGATGATAAGGAGGTTCAGAGGTTTTTCCCGTCTAGCTCTGTCTAAGTCTGCTGGTGTACATAATTTACAAATACACCTCCGTACGGAGTAGAGCTTAGTTACAAGGGCTGAACTGTGGAGCTGTCGGCAATGGAATTTTCACGACGCTGAGATTTCCAACATATTCTCGTCATAGTACAGCTGGCAGAAATGGCTGGCAGGGTGTTTACACATAATATAATGCAAGCGAACATTGGCATCACATCACAGCTGAGCTGGGTCCAAGTAAATCTACGAGTCAGCGCGCGGTCCATATGGCGGTCCACCTTTCAGCTGTACACAAACAGCCACATGAGGGGTGGGATTTGGAATCGGTCAAGGACTGGTAAGTGACAAGTGCTTACCGAGATGCGCCGGTATTAAAAGTTACCATTACAGTGGAAAGGTGTGTTGATCTCGGCCCAATTCCGCCAGTTCATCATTCCTACCAGAACTATGTAATTACGGAGTACATTTTTCACACCACATCTGCCCGATGGAATCGCAAATTGACCTTCTTGGGTTGGATGATTAGCCCCACACCCTTTTCGAACACATCACCGACGTCTGGGTTCTCAATTCTGTCAAATGTCCGGGCCAGACGCATCAGAGTGTATGCGGCTTGCGTCAAGGCGAATTGCTCTGGTATTTTGGTCAGCACTCTTCAGACTAGCTGCAATGAAGTAAAGTAGAACGTACCTCCAGGGCAGTGTCGCGGACCTCCGTTGAACGGAATATAGCTCCAACCAGGCCGCAATCCAGAAGACCACCGATCGGGCTTCCACTCATGAGCATCATCACCCCAAAGATCCGGCCGTCGGTGCATGATATACGTCGTAAACAGCACAGGCGTGCCCTTGGCGACCGCAATAGGCTGCGAACCGTCCGCGCCTCCGCCAGTCGGGAGTACGGTATCACACAGCGCCTGCTTGCCATTGACACCAATGGGCGGGAACATGCGCAGCGTCTCGCGCAGCGAACTCTGTAGATATGTGCATCCCTTGAGACTTTCGAAGGAAATCAGCTCGTCGCCTTCGTCACCACCGGGTCCGAACATGGTCAGGATCTCAGTGCGAAGACGATCCCATGCACCGGGCGTGTGCGCGAAGCAAAGTAGCGACCAGGAGAGTAGGGTGGCGGTGGTGTCGCGACCGGCGAAGAGGAGTTGCATGAGCTGGTCGCGGAGTTCGGTGCGGTCTTGGGTTGCTTCAACGAGTGTGCGGAGGAAGATCCCCTTGTTCTTTTCCGGGCTGTGCTTTTCGTCGTCGACTGGCTCTGATGCTTCCTTCTCTTCCTTCTTGGTTTCTGCGTGGACGGCTAGGGCCTGGTCAACGAAGCGCACTGTGTACTCTTTACATAGGCGACATGCGCGGCGGAAGGCTGACCGGCAATCCACGATCCAGTAGAACGGTCCGATAAACATCTTCAGTCCGACGCCTGTAGTAGCCGTGTGGAATGCCTCCTCGAAGGCCTGTGTCTCAGAAGCTTCTTTCTCGCCCACATCGCTTTGCAGCTGACTCTCGACACTTTCTCCAAACAGAAATTGCGTCGCGTTATCCAAAGTGAATCGGTAAATGTACGGCATAACGTTCCTCGGCGATGTCCAACCATCATCCCCAGGCTGGTCCCCCAAACGACCCAACAACCTCGACACATGCAGCTCCGTAGCACTCAAATCACTAACCTGCTTCCGCTGAAAAGCAGGCCTCACAACCGCGCGCGACCTTGCCCAAATATCCCCATCAGCCGTAAAAACACCGACGCCCAAAAACGGCCCGAACTTCTTCGCTCGCGCAGGACCCAATCCCCAATGTCCAAAATTCTTCGACAGCATACATTGCACGTTAGCAGGCTCAGCCGTGAAGATACTCGCGGTGGGCACTAGAGGCGCTTCAATCGCGAAAGTCCAGAAACCGTGAGAGCGGAAATCAGCTCCCAGCCAGTTCTCGAGGACATCACCACGGATGCCTAGAATTCGAATTAAGCGGCCCAAACCGGCTGGCCAGCGGGTTTGGGTTGTTGATGGTTTGGCGCAGGAACTTTGGGAGGTGAGGGTCTTGAGGCGCCACCATTGTAGAACCTGCCCGACGAAGTAGTTGAGGACGGCGGCTAGGATGACCGCAATCAAGGCCTGGGAATAGGAAAGGGCCATGATTCTGAGCAGGTGTATGGGACGGCAGGAGAGGAGGGGGTGGGAGGGAAAGTAAAGAAAAATAACATCGCCGATATTGGAGCCGATCGATTATTAGGGCTGCTGTGAGCGGTCAATTCCTTGGAACCGGTCCCACACTGGTCAGCCGCAGTATGGTACGGTATTTACCGGCGGTGACCCGTATCGGTGTGTATTTCAGTGTTTTACGAATCCATCCCCATTACGTAAACAAACCTGGACTTTTATCATAATCGGACGCTGCTTTTTCCCTCCATACTTCAAACACAGTTATGTTAAGCCCCAAGGCCTTGTCACTGGCTGTGCATACGGCCGGACTGGTCGTAGCCGCCATTGGCAGCGGGCCAGCTCTGAAAAGTGCGATCCGTCAGATCAGGCCGAAATCCAGCGGTCTTTCTCAGGGACTGCATCTGTATCAGGATCAAGATGGTCCGGCAAGCGAGGAGACCATGGTTGAATTCTCCGACCGGTTTCCGCGCACTGCTTGTGCGGTGTTAACCCTGGTCGGAGCCATGGTAGCGCTGTCTCGGGCCGTGCTGACAGCCGATGAACCAGCGTCCCCTGTCCTGGTCGAACAATGGCTGCAATTCGGAACTTGGGTGAGAATTTAAATCAAACTGCATTGCATCTTGAACTAACAATGAGCAGCTCATTCTCTTGGCGCAATGTGGTGCTCTTCTAACCGAGCCTGTGTGCACTACCCGGTTTCGTCTGGGCTGCCATATGGCCGTTGCGACGGTCGTCTGGTTGGTCATGTTCCTCGTCGAGATGCATCACGCCCGGTATGAATTACAGACATGGAAAACAGCGCAGTTAATTTTGTCTGCAGTCGATGTCGTTCTTGCCCTGCTTGTGGCCTGCTCGGCTCTGCTCCTCCCGCGACGTCCAGATGTTCTGCGGAATGGTACCATTGTGGACCGACAATTTACCGTTTCAGCCCTTGATCGACTGACCTTTAGCTGGGTAGAGCCATTGCTGAGTTTGGCTGCTCGGAAACGAGATGTTCGAGTTGACGACCTACCAGAACTGGATCACAAGACCCGGTCCGAAACCTTGCAGGTATCCTTTGCAGAACAACAGACAAGTGACGCCAGCAATAAGAATTCAGGGAAATTGTTGAAAACATTGACTCGCTGTTATCGCTCCGAGATTGTCCTTCAGTTTGTGTTGGCCGTGATTTTGTCCATTCTGAGCTTCATCCCGCAAATCGCGCTCTTGCGAACCTTGCAGTCACTGGAAATGCCACTGCACGATCCTGATCGGTCAACCAGGGCTTGGCTTTGGGTGTTTGTATTAGGTCTCGCCATGGTACTTTCTTCGACTGTGAACACTTGGCTTGTCTGGATCTCGTATGGCGGCCTCAACATCAAGATTACTGAGCAGTTAGCTACGGTGATCTTCGACAAAGCTGTCCGTCGGAAGGATGTGACACAGCCTGCACAAATTCAGGCACCCGAGGGTGAGCCACTAGCGACCAAGCCAAAGAAAGATGGCAGCAGTTCGGCCTCAGGTAAAACACACCAGAGTACAATCAACCTGATTGCAGTCGACACTTGGCGCATCGCCGATTTCGCATCTCAAAGCTATCTTCTCTACCAGTGTCCCTTGCAGCTGGCAATTGCGTGCACCCTACTAGCCCAGCTGGTAGGCTGGCAAGGTCTTCTGGCTGGGCTGGGCGTGCTCCTAGTTCTCATGCCACTCAACGGAATGGCGGCAAAACGGTATTCAAGATCTCAAGGACGCATTATGGGAACCCGTGATAGCAAAATATCCGTCATCCTCGAAGCACTTCAGGGTATCCGGCAGATCAAGTTCGCAGCGCTGGAGTCTCGGTGGGAAGACAAGATCAATGGCTTCCGGGACTCTGAGCTGCAGTCCCAGTGGGCGGCTTGTCTTTGGCAAACAGCTCTCTTTGCCATGTATATTGTCGGTCCTGTAATGCTGTCCGCTGCTTCTTTGTCTGTGTATGCTATTATCAACGGGGGGCTGACGGCCTCTGTTGCGTTCACGTCTGTTTCAATGTTTGGATCGATCGAGGTTGCCCTCACGTCCCTTCCGGCAAGTGTTGCGGCACTGATGAACTCTCTAGTCAGTCTGGGACGTGTTGAGGAATTCCTCAATGCCCCAGAGAGCGTTCCCAACAGCGTTCCAGCGGATAGTATTGCCTTCTCGAATACATCGATATCATGGCCATCGCACGACTCCGCAGCCAGCATCGAGAACCACGGTTTCCACCTTCACAATCTCAACCTGGACTTCCCCAAAGGTGGCCTGAGCGTCATCTCCGGCCCAACAGGCTCAGGAAAGAGTCTGTTGCTCGCGTCAATTGTTGGCGAATGCGAAGTCCTAAGCGGAACTATCAAGGCACCCCCCCGGCCAACCTTCAACGAACGCATCAACGGAAACCAATGGATCATCGACTCGGCTATGGCCTACGTGAGCCAAGTCCCCTGGATCGAAAACGCGACCATCAAAGACAACATTATCTTCGGTCTGCCGTTTGACTCGGAACGATATGAGAAGGTCCTTTTTGTCTGTGCACTCGAGCCCGACCTTGCCTCATTTGCCGACGGCGATTCCACTGAGATTGGTGCCCGGGGCGTGAATCTTAGCGGTGGTCAGAAATGGCGTATTACTCTGGCACGGGCGCTGTACTCGCGTGCTGGCATTTTGCTCATGGATGATGTGTTCAGTGCGGTAGATGCGCATACTAGTCGTCATCTGTTTGAGCATGCGCTTACTGGGGAGCTTGCGTGGGGGAGAACCCGTGTCCTTATTACGCACCATACGGCGCTTTGTTTGTCGAGGACGGATTATGCGATTCATTTGGATAAGGGTAGCGTGTCTTATGCCGGTCCGGCACGGGATGTGGAGGGAGAAATCCCGTCAATACAGTCGCCAGATACCGACCTTCTCGTGAAAGCCACGGACATTCCGGATAGAGACGAGGCACTCGTGCAGCCACCGCCACGCCCACAACCAGAAAACAAGTCTAAGCCGGCACAGAAGTTCGTCAAGGACGAAGGAAAAGAGACAGGCTCTATTAAATGGGGTGTATACAAGGGCTATATCACGCACAGCGACAGCTTCTCACTTTGGTTCTTGGTCCTGTTTCTCTACTTGGGATACAGTTCCTTGACCATGGCCCGGGTAAGAGCCCGCCCCTTTTCTGCTGGGCTGATCATCTATGCTAACAGTAACAGGCATGGTGGCTCAACGTCTGGAGCAGTCAGGATTCCGTGCCTGAGCGGACTATGTCCGTCATGCATCATGCCGTTCATCAGTTGACGGTTACGGCTCAGAAGGACTACGATCTATCCTTTTACATCAGCGTCTACGTCGGCATGTCCGTGCTGGCTTGCGTCATAGGTGCTATCCGGACTCTCTTCGTTTTTGCCGTGTGTCTCCGGTCCTCGCGCAACCTGTTCCGGCATCTTCTCCGCAATGTCCTCAGGGCCCCGATGCGCTGGCTGGATACAGTTCCTCTCGGACGCGTCATTAATCGCTTCACATCGGACTTCAATACGATTGACTCAGCAATGGGTGGAGTGTTGGGAAATACTATTTTCAACGCAATCGAAATAATATCCACTGTTCTGGCCGGAGTCCTGGTCAACCCCGTGCTAGGTCTCTTCACCACGGCGATCCTCCTAATGTCACTCTTCTTCGCGCGCAAGTATCTGACAGCGGCTCGCGAGACCAAACGACTAGAAAGTACAGCAAAGAGTCCCATCTTCGTGCAATTTGACTCCGTGCTCAATGGCCTCGACACGATCCGGGCTTTCGGAAAACAACCCATCTACATTAACCGCATGCACGGCATCATCGATGGCCACGCACGCGCCTATTGGCATACCTGGCTCCTTAACCGCTGGCTCGCATACAGGATGAACCTGATGGGCGCCATTTTCACAACCACCACAGCTTTCTTGGCCATTGCAGCCAAGGGAACCACCGCGTCTGTGGCTGGTTTTGCCATCAGCTTTGCGCTGCGATACACGGCCATCATGTCCCGCGCGACCCAAATCTATTCAACCATGGAATTGTCGCTGAACAGCGTCGAGCGCATACAGGAATACACCGAGGTCGAGACTGAGGAAGACACCGGGATCGATCCTCCTGCCGCATGGCCTACGCGAGGCTGTCTCGAGGTGTCTGATCTTGTTGTCGGCTATGCGCCTGACCTACCGCCCGTGCTGCAGGGGTTGAACTTCCAGGTCGAAGAGAACCAGCGCGTGGGTGTGGTTGGAAGAACCGGTGCTGGAAAGTCATCATTGGCGTTGACATTGTTTCGCTTCCTCGATATCCGTCAGGGTCAAATCTACGTGGATGGAATTGATGTCTCGAAGATCAAGCTGCATCATCTCCGCAGTCGACTGGCCATCATCCCTCAAGATCCTGTCCTTTTCTCGGGTACAGTGCGGTCCAACCTCGATCCATTCGGCGAATATGACGACCTGCAGCTCGCGAGCGCTCTGGAACGAGTTCACTGGGGTGGTTCGGCCCAGACCGAAAAAGCCCGATCACTGGATATCCCCATATCCGAGGGCGGCCAGAACCTATCCCAGGGCCAGCGACAACTTCTTTGCTTGGCGCGGGCAATCGTATCACGACCAAAGATCATGATTCTAGACGAAGCCACGTCTGCAGTCGACAAGGATACCGACGAGCTCCTGCAGCAGTCTGTTCGGTCCGAGTTCGGGCGTCATTCTACCTTGTTGGTGATCGCCCATCGTATCAGCACGATTGCTGATTTCGATCGCATTCTTGTGCTTGATGCCGGGCGGGCGGTCGAGTTCGGGGCACCGCGGGAATTGATGAAGGTCCCCAATGGTGTTTTTCGCAGATTGGTAGAGGAGAATGGCGAGCGAGAGGAGCTGGAAAGGATCATTCATGGTAATTGAGCTGTACATTACTTCCAGTTAATTACAGTATATTACAATATGTACCGGTACTTATAATATAATAACTTAATCGACCGAGCTAGCCAGCTACCGATGTCCCCACGAAGTGGGACCGATTATGGCCCGTGTTTGCAGATCTTATTTTCAGTCCCCACAATTCAGCAAGCCACCTCTTCAGCCGCAGTACAATACGGTACGGTATGGACCGAAAGTACTTCAGTACGAAATACGGAGTATACCAGTACCATATAAACCATGTGCTATTCATAGTATTGAACCCCTAGATAAACACTACTCGTGAGCAACTGCACTGCTCATACACCCACTATCAAAATGACATCCAACACCATTCCCAATGAAGCCTTCTTCGTGAACATCCTGAACCGAGCCAAGTCCACCCCCTGGCCCATCATCAACGATACCACTTTGGGCATCAACGTGGGCTACACTCAGCTGCTCACGGATGTCCTGAGTACTCGGGACGCTTTGCGAGAAAGTATCCCGGACTCTTTGTTTGATGAACAGGGTCTGTTGCTTGAGAGTAGATCGTACATTGGGCTGCATACTACGCCGAATTACGAGTTTTATGTTGCGGCCTTGGCCATTTTGGCGCTGGGGGGAGCTATAATAGCACCTTTGCGTGAGTGGTAAAATCCCAATATCGAAAGAGAAAGGTAACTGATTGAATTTCACCAGGCCCCGAATTCGACCCGGAAAGCATATCACGCATGCTGCAGAAATTCCAGGCAAGTGCCGTCGTGCTCGGAGCGCAACAACTCCCGCTCACAGCTGGGATCAAAGCGTCGGCAGCGAGCCGGGACCATGCCCTCGGGATCGTCCCAGTGAAAATCAAGCAGCCAGCCCCGGCTGACCTGGCAGCCCTCAACCTATCCATCAAGGAAGACCAAGTCATCCCGGAGCACCGGCCCAGTCTGCTCGTCCACACCAGCGGCACCGCCACTTCACCGAAAAGCGTGGTCCAGACGCGCCGCCTCATCAACCTGAAGTTCCCTCCCACTTCTCCAAATGACCGTCTCTTGGTCTACGAGACCATGAACTGGATCAGCGCCCACGTCAATCTCCTGGTTCGCATCGTGACCGCGTCTCAGTGTGACATCCTCCCTACGTACCCAGGGCCGGCTGTTATCTGGGAGCATCTACGGCAAAACAGGATAACCAGCTTTGCTGGAGTTGCGCATACCTGGGGTGAGATGGGGAAATACTTTTTGGAGCATCTTGATAAGCTTCCGGCTGGGGAGAGGGAGGAGTATGTAAGGGGTGCTCAAGCAATTCAACGACCTTTTCTTGCGAGTGCTTCACCGCCGGCATGGTTGCTTCCTTTTTGGAAGAAGACTTTTGATCGTGATATTCAGATCGGTTATGTGGCTACAGAGCTGGGTGTGATATCTATGTTGACTACACCTGGCACTGATCATATCAAGGTATTTGTTCCAGTCTTGATAAGAATGGTCATCAGATTGCTAATGACTTCCAGCGCTGCCTTGGGAAACCTCTTCCGGGCATTACAGTAAAACTCGCCAATGGAGATCACGGTGAGATCCGTATCAAGACACCGTATATCTTCTCTCAGTATGTTATGGCCTCATCCATTCGACGCCATAAAAAATAAACTGACCACCCAGCTACCTGGACAACCCCGCCGCCACTAAGGCCGCTTTCGACGAAGAAGGCTTTTTCAAAACCGGCGACGCAGCCCATCGAGAAGGTGACCAATATGTATTTGACGGCCGATTGGGCACTGATTGTAAATTTTCATTCTCCATTCAGTTTGTCCCAGCAGTAACTAACACATACAAAGTTCTCGAACTCGACACTGGCATGGTCTCCATGGTAAACCTAGACTTGCAACTAGTCTCAAAGCCATACCTCTCCGAAGCGTACGGTATCCCTCTCGAGGGTGCCAGTAAACTAGGCATGTTGGTCCGGTTCAACAAATCCAGCGACAAAACGGAGGATGCGCTCTCGGAGCGTCTACGGACAGATGTCGCTGCTATCATCGCGCCGCATACGGCTCCGACTGTGATCCGGGTGTTGAGGGATGGCGAGACTGCTCCGAAGACGTCTAATAGGAAGATTTGGAGGAGGAAGGTGAATCATCCGTTCTTCTCTGAAGGTAGTTAGATTGTCTACTTTGGGGAGTTAAATTGGTGTGCAAATGGATATATGAGTACTTGAATTTAGTTTCATACAATACCAATCGATGTGCCTTACATCTAGCAAGAGCTCAGCAGGTTTGATAGAACGAAAGCCACAACTCCATTGAAGATATGTTTTAAAGACATCAGCTATGACACGCATTTACCCGTAGTATGCTCTGCATTTGCAAAAGTCTAGTCAAAAATCTTCCATCTTCCTCCATCAGTTCATCCACATCATCAAGCGGATAACCCATTTTCTTCTTCCGCGCATTGATAAGCTCATACCTCTCCCTACACAGTTCGAAATATTCGTTTTTAATCGATTGGTACCTCTCTTCCAGCTCCTGTGCCTCTCCCTCGGATGATGGCCTCGACGCTTTAATGTGGCCGGCTCTTGAGAACAAATGATCTTGAGATCTGAAGATTACCCACTCATTATATGCAAAGTCGTATCCCATGCAGTAGGGGCATGCCATGTGATTTCCACAGTCACCAGTGAGTTCTGGGAATCGATCAATGAAACCACGATAGCCCCGGCAGCCTCAGGCTTTTCCGTAGCATTCTGAGCATTGTCCGCTGTAGTGGTACTTCAGGACATCTCTATATTATCCGGATTAGTACAAGTACCAAGCAAACTATACTCACCGTCCATGTGGATTCACCATAATTTTCGTATCCGCACCCTTCCCAGTCTCTTCCGCCCCGACAGGGTTAAAGTCATACAGAAACTCGCTCAGCTCAACTTCCTGGAAAATACCATAATTGTCCTCATCGTAGAGCGTGTATTTGTCTTTCTCCGTATGCTCTGGCTCGTAGCCCTCTTTTTCCTCCCAGTAGCTGACATCCGGACCATTCAAAGTCCAGTATCCCTCGTCAATTAGACTCGCCAGGTAATAGGTTTTATTTTAATTGATGCTGTTGCAGTGTTCTCGTCGCTGTCACTGGTTGACTTGATAAAGAGCATCTCGGCTTGACGGGAAGCCCATAGGAAGATCAGGTCGCCGGGTTCGACCGGCTGCTCTAGAGAATACAGTCCCGCGAGCATAATACACCGAATAAATCACATAAAGTAAACCATGACGCGATGTTTGTCCTGATAATAGCACAGACGGCTTCGAGGGCATAAGCCATGCTTATTCGATAGATGCGGATTCCACAAACTATTTCTTGGGCACGCATGCTGATTTGGCGAAATTTGAACAGTGATTTGAGATCCAGGAGCCGGCATATTTCAGGGAGTAACTCAAGGGATAGATTTTCAAGACATCCAAGGGTGGATGAAGGGGAGCGAGCGGGCTGGAGGACAGAATCGTGGGTACGCTCGTGCTCATGTGGATTGATTCTGGCGACCGCGAAGTCAAAATCTCGGCGATTATAAGAAGCGACACGAATGATGTTCTTTTCTCGTGTGCATGATTCTCTGGTCTCCATGGTGGTATGGATTAGGCGCTTCCTCGTGTACATTCGCGTCTTACTTGGAAATCATACTATACATTCCTTTCTAGGTATAAAATTGGCACATACGACCATAGGGTGTGGAGAACAGGGCTTCCCGTCCGCTCAGCCGTACTTAAGCCACACGCCGGCCGGTTAGTAGTTGGGTGGGTGACCACCAGCGAATCCCGGCTGTTGTATGTTTTTTTGCCTCGCTCGCGTAGCGAGTGATTAAAGTTGCATAATCGCCTTCACCAGTAGTTAACATGCATGATATTCTGTGTCAGCACACTTGATAGAAATCAGATTGCTTTTGGGCGTACTCGTGCATCCAATCGTGTGTGCTGCTGGCTCTTGGTAGTAGTATTGTGTAACTTACTCTATGCCTAAATGAGTAGTACCATCACGTTTGGGTACAGGGTACTGTGTTTACTCAAAGTAAGAACAGTAGCCAGCGGATCCATTGGTGCTGTAACTTCTCAATTTGCCGCTAGCTTTGCCGCTAGCCGTTGCTTTGGTGAGGGTACTGAGAGGCCTAGGTACACATCAGATATCACCCACCTGTATCTTGATATTCCCATACAAACCTACCTCGTTGCAATAAGAGATAACTTGTAATATAACCCTATCAGCAACCCCAAACCCGACTTCCCCAGCGAGCGAATCACATGCACTTCCGAATCGGCAGTCTACTTCCGTTACCCTAATCCAATGATCTACTTTAACATACGCCCATCAGATAGTCCTAGCCCTTAAAACAACTGCAGATCTGCACTATATACGTATTGTCCCCCGCTTTTTACCCCATGAGTCCCGCTGCTTTGGCTTTGTGGGGATGGAAGATCTTCGGTGCGCCAAGGTAGTGTACGTCTGCAGTGTTAGGATGATGTTTTAGCAAACTCAATTGCGCGTGTTCATGCCTGTTTGGTTCAGGGTGCGGGTGTGTACTTTTTGCTTGTCTGATTCTGTACTTCGTATGCTGTAGTGTGGTGTGTTTGGGGTTATATATAGAGGGTTCCTAGGCTGGTATTGAAGTCCTCTTTTGTCTCAATTGTACAATCAAAATCCCAATAGAATATCTGCCTGCACACCATCTCAATTCCCTACTATCCCCATCTCCCAGCCTTCGGTGGCGAGTTCCAACCAGGTCTCTACAAGCCAGTGAAGGACCGCAAAGTCGCAAACCCCACCCCACTGGGCCTGTTTGCGTTTGCGTACTCGGTGTTTCTGCTGGGGTTTATCTAGATGCAGGTTAAGGATGTTATGGTGCCGAATATAGTGATTGGGCCGGTGTTTGCGTATGGGGAAGGGGGGGGGGGGG
>NW_019170459.1:257926-265171 GCF_001890805.1 Aspergillus glaucus CBS 516.65
TTTTTTTTTTTTTTTTTTTTTCTCGTCCTTTCTTTCGTTCCTTTTCTCTTTTCTTCTCTGGAGTACTTGTAGCCGTATCGTATACTGATAATGGACAGGGAAATGGATATCGGAAACACCTTCGGCGCAACAGTCCTCTCATCCTACGGCGGCTTCTGAATCTCCGCCTCTATCGTTTTCACACCCGGCGGATTCGAAATCATGCCTAACCTAGAGAAAGCAGGAGGCCAGGCAATTTTCTACGACTCTTTCTCTATATATCTCTGGGTGAGCACCCCCTCCCCAACCAACCCTACCCTCTACCCTACCCCATCACACCTCATCCCCAATTTACATAACTAACATAACGAACAGGGCTGATTCATCTTCACAACAATAATAACCTCCCTAACCCTCCGCTCAACGCTCGCCCTATGCGCCCTCCTCGCCGTCGATACGGCCGTCCTCCTCGCACTAGCCTACATGATCCACGACGAGTCGGAAATGCCACACGCTGGCTTGCAGAAAGAAGGTAGATTTTTTGCGATTCTGACGACATTTTTGGCGTGGTATAATGGGTTGGGGGGGGGGAGGGGGTTGGTGGATGATTCGAATAGATTTTTTGTGGTGCCTGTTGTGCATTTTCCGTGGTCGGAGAGGGGGGTCTAGGAGGTCTGAGTAGGCGTCATGGGTTTGCTGTTTTTCTTATGATGGAATGGTGCTTTGGGACTGGATTGTTGGGTTGATGTCGTAGTGTCTGAATGACCAGGGCTATTTAGCATTCCAAACATCGCTGCAGTATATATCGCGATAGCTATCACTACCTATCGCCAAGCGCCTTGTATTTAAAGCTACTTATGAGTCGACCATAAAATCAGACCCGGTTTCCCTTTTTCAGTAGGTGAATCGGTATGTGTCATGGTAGGAGGGTAATGGATGACGGCATCATTAAACACGCTTCAACCCTACTAACCTACCATTAGTATACGTTACCACAACAGTGTTAGGAATAATCACTAATATCCTCGATTTCCATAGCCCAAGAAGAGATGCGTATTGGCTGGGTTACATCCCGACCTCCCGTCCTATACATGTCCATCAATGTAGTACCAGCGTCGCAATAACATACTAACAATGAAATCACCACCAGCCACGCAACGCCAGGCACACGAACAAGGTACACCAACACCCATCCACGGACCGCTAAAGTATAAAATAAGATAATTTCAAATAACTGAATAAAAATCTATTATCTCAATTTGTTGTGTAGCTATACTATGTAGGGCAAGCAAGCCCAATGCTCGATCAACTGTACATGTGCTGTGGTCGTTCAATCCATTCCAAAAAGTGTAAGACGTAGACGTAGAGTGCTGATACTTCGTAATCACCGGATCCGTTTGACTCCTCTTGACTCCGTCGGTGGTTTGTTTTTTTGTGTTTTGAAAATTTTTTTTTTTTTCTTGTAAAGCAAAAAGGAAAAATGAAAAAAAAAAAAGAAAAGGCAAGATAATGTGGAAGGTATCCGTTGAGAAGTAAAGTGGCGTAGCAAAACATAAGGTATTGAAAAGAAGAAAAATGAAAAGCAAAGCAAAAGAAACGCTGTCTATGCATTCCGCCATACCAATTCCAAAATCTCATCACCATCTTTTCCACCGCGATGGATGTAGAACTGTCGCACCTGGTCGTCCTCCACCACGGCATCTTCCAACAGGTAGCTGATCTTGTTCCAGTCCTTTGGTCGCAATGGTCCAAGTTCGTGCAGGTACGATTCGTGCACGGCACCGTTGTGACTCTCCCAGGTCAACTCCATGGTTTTGTCGAAGGGATCCACGTCCGTGCTGTATTTAACCACTGAGAAACCGTTGGTCAGAAGCCACCCGTCGGCAAACCACCATTGTCGCAGCAAGCAGGTATCGCCGCAGAGTTCGGAGATGGAAGCCACCTTGGGCATGTCTGCGTGGAACCATGACTTCCAGTGGTGAACCGACAGAGGGGGTTCCCGTCCCGTTTCGAAGAACCCGGTAACATCGCCCATCATGTCGAGTTGGCGTAAGCGGTGGTCAATGGTCAATTTCGCGGGTGTGTATTGATAGATGCAGAGGGAAATGCGACGGTCGCCGGTAAATTCCATGTTCTGGCATTCTTCGAAAATTTCCGGCTTGCTCAGTTCGGTCACCAGTGGGCGCGAGAGGAAAACACCAGCACCTCCAAATGCCATGATACCAAAAGCCCCGATCTGGGGAATGCTTTCGGAAATGCCTCCAACATAGACCATTTGCGTGTGGTCGTATTTGTCGAGCGCCTGCACCAACGATGACATCGACATGAAGAAAGTGTCGTCATCAATCACGACGGACCAGCGGGTTTGCTCGCGCACATGGCTCGCGAGGTGACGGACCAAGGAGAAATACCGACTTTGGTACTCTTCGTCAGATTCAGTGATATACAGGTTGATACCCAGACTATCTGCCTTGGCCTGGACTTCCGGAACGCGTTTGTCGGGCTCAACGAGAGCAAAAATCCGGGTGCGAGTGTAACCGGCCCAGTGAGCGAACTGGTCCAGAGAGTCGTTCAAGCGATCGGCCCTGGTGGCCACACCAAAGTCGATATGAGAGGCGTCAACGGTCTTTGGAGGCAAGGGAACCTGCACAGTGAATGGGTGCGGCATGGAACAATCGGCCTGCGACTGCTCTTGCGTAAGTTGCTCATTACGATCCAACATTTTCCGATCCATCAACGGGGTATCGAGGCGCTGCTTCATGGGCACCTCCTGGTTCGCGGCCAGAGTCACGGCGTTGACCTCACGACGGAGGTAGCTACCGAGTTTGTTGATCTGGAGGCGTTCCAGCACGCCCAGGTCGAGTTCGCAGTGAATACCGGAAGCGATGGAGATATTAGCGGAAGGTGTTTGAGCCTGGATGTGGCTGGGAGGGAACGGAGGCCAGAGGAACAGAGTGAAGGCGCCGACGAGCAGAAATGCGACACCGAAACGGATGAGCCGTTTCCCTGCCCAGGAGCCGCCCACAGAGGGCCTCTCCCCGGGCTTGAGTAACATGGTGTATTATTATGAAAATCAGTTGTTAAAAAAAAGTCGATATTAGATCATTCGCATAGCGGAGCGGACGGAAAGGGAGTGTCAGGGAGGAGGCGAGGGTTCGGGTGGAGGAAGATGGAGGAAGTTGCCACAGAGTCGGAGATAGGACGGTAAGGAGGATTAAGTAGGTAGTAGTAGTGTCACCCACCAGATGCCACAGTGACAGGTAGGAAAGTAAGTAAGAGGAAGAAAGAAGGTGAAAAGAAGAAAAGAAAAAAGTCAGCAGAAAAAGAAGAGAAAAAGACGGCGGCACAACCAGGGAAAAGGCGCGCGAATGAGTCGCTGATCAACGGATCCAATAGAGAGATCGGCGGTTGGAGGATATTAACTGATAGCCGGTGGTTGTTAGAGGAGCACTTGTAGGCATAACATTCTAAGGGTTGCACTTGACGGTTCAGGTCCTACTGTACCTTGTATAGTACCGCTGTACTGTGGTATCTCTCTCGTCGTATTCCACTCTCATCGAAAAGTCACCTGACACCACATGACGCGGCCGCTGATCCGTTTTCGGAGGGATTAGTCATACGTCATAGCGCAGTTACGGTACCATACGCACGAGCGGTATTTTACACACGTGAGCGGTGTGAGTTTTTGGTGTGTGTGGATAGTTGGTTTGATTGGGTGCCTATCGGCTCAGGCTAGCTATGTCTACTGGGCAGAAAGCGAGGGCGGTCAAGCACGTGACCCGGTGGGTACTAACACCCCCCCTCGCGCGAGCTGGGAGCCCGGAAAAGCTCTAAATACATAGCAAAATGTATACAAAATAAAGCAGATGTACAGGCAATCTGGTGTTCAACAAAAGCAGTGAATAGAAAATGGAATAGCAAATGGAATAATGTGAGAATTCACCTAATTGGTTGGTGTAGCAAGGCACCAAGGAGTTGAGGGTATCCATCCTTGAGAGTTAATTCTTTCTTTCTTCTTTACCTCTATTCTCCCTCCAAAGTCTGGTTGCTTTGATGGTGATGGTGATGATGTCAGTCCATATTGATGAGATGAAGGAAGTGTCAATGATCTGGGGTGCTTAGAGGCTTGGTGAGTCCATCTGCTGGGTTCTCTTTTGAGTGTATGTTCTCTATGCTGACTAGGCCTAGGGCCTGTAGGTCCTGAATGTGATGAAATCAAATGTTGATGTGTTTGGACCTCTTGGTCCCCTCCATTGAGGATAGGGCGATTGCTCCTTCATTATCCATATAGAGCTCAATGGGCGGAGAGTTGGGTTTGGCAATGCCCATCTCAATGCATACACAGTGAAGCCATACAGCCTCTTTTGATGCTTCAGATCCTTCCATATATTTGGCTTCATTGCTGCTTGTGGCGACGCAGCTTTGGACTTTTGATTTCCATGAGATAGGTGAGCCACCATACAGAAAGACAAAGCCTCCTACTGATTTTCTTCCTGCATTAGGCCCTCCCCAATTAGAGTCTGCAAAGCCTTTTGGTAGGTGGGATATAGTTGTCTGTGTACAGGGGTAGTAGATGATTCCTTTGTCAATTATCCCTTTCAGGTAACATATGACATGCATGAGTGCATTCCAACATTTCTTTGTGGGTTTGGCATTGTAGTGGGCTAACATTCCTGCTGCCTCAGCTATATCAGGGTGAGTTTTTACTGCTGGCCATTGCAGCTTTCCAGTTCCTCACTGGTACTCATGAATGATCACAGAGTCATTGGGCAGGTCATCTATCACTAGACCGCTCAGTAGAGGTGTGGTTTGGGAGTGGAAGTTCTCTAGTCCAAATGACTGGATGAGATCCTTGATATATTCATGTTGATTGAGGTGAATACATCCATTCTTGAATTCAACTTCCATGCCAAGATAGTACATCATATCACTGACATCTTTTATCTCCCATTCTTTGGCTAGGGCATTCTTTGTCCATTCAATATCATCAGCTCACTCAGCTACGAGCTGGAAGTCATTGATGTGGGTGGTGATATAAAGGTGCTTTCATTGTTGATGGATGAATAGACCAGGGTCATATGAGCATGTCTGAAAGCCTAGTCTATGGAGAGCGGCAGTAAGTGTGTCATACCATATGCAGGCTGCTGGAGTAAGTCCATATATTGACTTCTTTAGCCGCCAGGCTAGACCTTTGCCTTGCTCAAAACCAGTTGGTTGATGCATATAGATTTCATCAATCAAATCACCATTCAGGAAGGTGACTGCAACATCAAGCTTTCATATATGCCATCCATTGGCAGTGGCCAATGCAAATAGCAGTCAGGTAATGGCTGCAGAGACCACTGGGGCATATTTGCAGTAGTCATATTGCATATCATCTTTCTCAACAAGATTTCTGAGGATAACCCATCAAGCTTTGTACAAGCATTCATCAGTGGATGAATAGTCCTCTTTGCTGTCATACACCCATTTGCCAGGGAATATGCGCTTGTTTTTGGGCACATCACTGATCCAGACTAATTCAAATATCTCTTTGCTCTGCAGTTTCAAAAATTCCTTTTCCATCACACATTGCCATCTATCTTTGTCATCTCAGTCCATAGTGCGCCTCAAGGTCTTTGGTATGTTGCATGAGGTTGCTCCAACTATATATGCAGCAAAACCTTTTGCTGGATGAGATATGACATTGTCTGGGGTGTCATCAAAATAAGGTTGGGTGGTCATCTCACTATTGGTTGAGGTAGTGAGTGAAGTCAGTTGAGGGGTGAATGTTGGATCAGTAAGTGAGATTTGCCCCTCATCCATGTGTCCATCAGGCACATTGATGATACTATCTTTCTCTAGATTCCATACCATTGTGATATTGCTGGCTATATGGCCCAGGAGTAGGCCATACACTCTGCAGGTGTCCATTTTGTCAGTTGGTTTCTCAGTACCATGTTGATGATACCAGATTCTCATTCCAAAAGGACATAAATAGGAGATATCCATTGGGCAGTTCTCCCATGCTTCTGCAGGGATATAAAAGGGTGATTTCTTGATGTCTTCATTCAAAATATTGCTGTTCAGTGTCAGGTTGTTGAATAAAGGGGTTGATGTCAGGAGATAATTGGCCTTTTGAACAGTGTCCATCAAGGCTTCTAGCCAAAATCAGTGTGGTAAGCCAGAGGCATATAGGACTGCTCTGGTCCTTTCCAAAATGATCCAGATTCCGTGTTCACTAACGCCGTTCTGCCAGGGTGAATATGGGGTAGATGGCTCAGTTACAATGCCAGGCCAATCTTGATAGTTCTTGAAGAACTCGCCATCACCATGCAGATATGCAGTTTCATAGCTGATTTTCTTCAGCCATTCAATATGCTGCTTGATGGTGTGGTTTGGCTTTTCACAGTTTTGGAGTGGGATAACCCATCACATACAGGTGGCATTGTTGGTGAGTATCATGGCATATTTGTATTTGCCATTTGCTGGGGGTACATCATCATCTGATTCTTTGCCTAGTGTCTGGCCACCACCAAAAATATCAACGTGCAAGCGCCTGCCAGGCATGGTTGCCCTTGGGGTAGGTCCATTCCCAATTTTTCAGGTTGTTTTTGCTTGTCTGCAAAAGTCACATGTGGATAGCAACTTCTTCCCCTGGATATTGATTCTTCCAATCCGATGGAGGTATTGCAAATTGTGTTGATTCATATGGGATAAGCAGTGGTGCCAGTTTTCAATTGGTGCTGCTGGAGGCCTATTTGGGGTCAAATTTTGGGATTTGTTGTCATTTGGGTCTGAGTTATCAGTGACTGCATTTATCACTCCTCTTTCCTCTTCTAGATGGTCAAACACACCATCCTCAATTGTCTGAGAGATGAGGAAGGAAACTGATAGGTCTGGTGTTGACACCCAGAATCAGTAAGGTTTGTCATTGTTGAGTTGGATGTGAAATCCTTGCTTCTCTAACTGATTGAATGATAATAAGTGAGAATGCAAAGTGGGTACATATCAGACATTCTTCAACTCTACCACACGTTCTCCTATTGGTAGGTGAATAGTTCCGACTCCTTCCACTTTATGGATGCTATTGTCTGGCAATTTGACTGTGGATTGTGTTATTGGGACATAATTGATAAATGCTGATTTGTCATCATATATGGTCCATGTGGCACCAGTATCTAGTACCCAACTGTTTGACTGTGTTGTTGATTGTACTAGATTAACCACTCCATTTGCTGCTGCAGGTGTTTTCTGACTACCTTGTGTGGAGTTGGAACTGGTTGT
>NW_019170459.1:265397-277491 GCF_001890805.1 Aspergillus glaucus CBS 516.65
TGTATGAAATCAGTTGATAGGTGTTGGGTGATGATGGAGTACGGCTTTCCATTTGATCAATCACCTCATCCATATCCAGCTCATGATAGGCACTTCTTTTCAACACTGCAAAGAGACTATCCAACTGTGTACGGATGAAAGACCTTTGAAAATCACCCAACAAGACAATGCCAATGTCATGGCATATCTCAGAGGTAGTATATCCCTTCCATTCTATCTCTGTGGCTACTCGCTGCCACTGTTGAATCATGGAGATAGTATTGCCTTGGGGTCTCAAATTCATGAGCATCTTTACAAGGAGTAAATGTTCTTCCACAGGTGAGACACCATATAGAGTGTCCAAACAGGATAGGATGTCATAAGGGTGTTGGGTATGGTCTGTTTGGACTTGGTGAAGAATATCACACATCAGGCAGTCCAATATGCAGGTATGTAGTAGTTGTACAGATGTGTTGTACACTGCTGACTGCAAAGGAGTTTCTTTAGGCACTTCTTTTGGATGAAGCAAAACATCACAGGCATTAATATAATCCACATCAATGAGGAGATCTTTCTTCCATTCAGAATAGTTCTCTCAGCCATGGAGGCATTTGGTATCTCACCAATGGGTTTTGGCAAGCTGATGGAGTTTCTTTTCTTCTCTGTCAACTGTTGATTGGCCACCTGATTGCACAAACAGTTTGGATAGTTGCTCAATGAGTTGATTATCTGCTCCTCCCAGATTGGTCTCAGGTTGTTTGCCTTTACTAAGGTTTCAGACCTCAGTTCTGTACTCATCTACCTGTTTGATGAGTGATTTCAAAAGCTCAGTTTGATCTGGCTCTTTGGCTTGATGATGGGCAGGTTCTTGGGCATTGGGGTGCCCAGATTCAACGCATCCCCCCCCTTGAGCAGGAGGCGTTTTGGGAAGCAGTTGAATAGTCTGGCTAGGAGATTGGGTCTCCTGTGGTTGTGTATACCAGTTTGGGTCCAGATTGATTGGTGTTGGGGTTGGTTGGTTGTCTATATCCATGATGGATGAGCTTTCAGCGGCATCACCAAAGAGGTCGCTGGCTCTGCGTTGTTTGGTGCCTGGAGTCGCCATTTGGAGAACTGGGGGCATCTTCTTTGGGGGCATAATGTTGAGTTATCTGGGGAATATCTTGATTTCATGGTCTTCTGAGTTTACCGATCGGGGCGGCACTTTCAGGGATGATTGAGCGTACAATAGCAATGAATTCTCACAGGCTAAAATGTAATCTGATCAGCCTAACAAGAAATCCCTCGCTAAAGGAACCAATAACACATATATAATTGTTTTCCTTTCGCTCCTAACGAGCAAGAGGGCTCATAACCTTTTGGTGTGTGTGGATAGTTGGTTTGATTGGGTGCCTATCGGCTCAGGCTAGCTATGTCTACTGGGCAGAAAGCGAGGGCGGTCAAGCACGTGACCCGGTGGGTACTAACATGAGTTATTGCCTTTTCTAGTTTAGATAACTAGTGGTAGAATTAAGGTGCTGAGTCATCTGCACATCACTTCCTGCCTATGTTGTGAAGAACCAACTCGGACACACTCATCTGTTTACGATACTGGAATCAGATGAAAAGTACTTCACTCGAGCCTTTATATTTGCGGATCCTCGTTGCGAGCTGGAGTTCACCAAGTAAGTAATTTACGCTCTTTACACTCTTAGGTATGGTAATCCGAACTCAATCTCCATAGCTTGGTGAGACATCGCGATCGAGGTTGTCTCGTTTCAGATGACCAGAAAGTGGAGGATAACGACTGGTGTGACCTGGAGGCAGCCCACATAGTCCCTCTGGCTCATGAAGACATGTTTCTTTCCCAGCACTTTGACACCTATGTGAACTCGTAGCAGAATCAATCAGGAACCAACTCACCCCAAAATGATCTGCCTCTGAGGACTGACATCCACCAGCTTTTTGAGCAATACCCTTTCTCAGTGATCCTTTTATGAGTTTACCATACCATTCCCGTCACATACACTGACCATTGAAGAACGGTTACAAGGTCCAGAGTTTCACGAAGACTCGTAGTAGGTACGACGGAAGGATCTTAGACGGAGCATGTCGACAGCCCAATGATACAAATCGTGTCGCGGATATGTTGCTATACTAGCATTTCCGACAAGCAGTGCTCGCAAACATGAGAGGGGCGGGGGAGCCATTTTTTGAACATCACTTCCCCCCTGGTATGGTCCAGATTGGTGAGATAATGCGCGGCCCGCAGCCTGGGGCTAGGATGAAGTTTGAACTGGCAACGCATCTTTATGGCTGGGACCCCGATCCTACGATAGTCAGGAAAGCCCCAGCCCCAGTTCTTGATCTTTCTCCGGATGAGTTGACATGACTCTGGAACACAGTTGGCAATGGTAAAGGAAATAATCCGTATGATTAGAGGTTTAGTAGTGACAATTATATTTGCTGTGCCTAGAAAGATTTAGACGAACGATTTTTCAATTCAAAGTCATTGATTCATGGTTGTAAGAAAATGTCCGAATACTTTTGGCCAAAACATGCTACGGCAACCCCTCCGCCCACTTGCGCAATTCCCAATCAGGAAAATCCGTTCCGCACACGCTGGCATTCGATTTCCCCGGACAGCTCCGCTCAACAACAACAATCGTCGCACTCAACACAAAATGGTCGCGCAAGCCTTGAGCTCGCTGCTTCAGCGCGCCTCTATCGACGATCACGACGAGGTTCTTACTTCTGCGAACGACGTGCTTGCCAAATCCAAGTCCGATCTCCACGCCCAACATGTCAAGGTCGTTGCGCTATCGAAGCTCGACCGGTACGAAGATTCCCTGCGAGTTTTTGATGGAGCTGGGGATGGGTTGAAGAAGCGTGCGCCGTTGGAATACGCTTATGCGTTATATAAGGGTGGGAAAGTGGAGGAGGCTATCGATGTCATTACACGACTAGGCGGGGGGCGAGGTGCTAATCATCTGGAGGCTCAGGCGGTGCGTTTTCCGGAAGAAAGGTGGACTGAAGGATAGGAGCTGATTGAAGCAGAGCTACCGTGCAGAGAAGTTCCGTCGAGCGGCCGACCTCTACCAAGATCTCCTTCAGGATAAAGAAGCTCTCGCCAACGAAGAGAACGACTTGCGGATTAATTCGTGGGCTGTGGATGCTCAATTGCAGTGGAAGGGATACCCAGATTCGGTCCGCCACGGTAGACCATCGAGAGATGACCTCGAGGCCTTCGAAACTGTCTACAACGCCGCCTGTTTGAGTATCGCCAAGGGAGAGTTTGATCAGAGTGAGATGCTGTTGAAGCGCGCCAAAGGTTGGTCACTTACTTGAGCTTCCTACCTGGACTTTGATTGACCGGTATCGCAGAGTTATGTCGCACGTCCGAAGATCTCACCCCCGAGGACAAGGCGGAGGAACTGCTGCCCATTTCCGTGCAGCAGCTGTATGTTCTGATCAGACAAGGAAAGTCTGCAGAGGCGGAGTCGGTGATGGAGGAGATTTCCGTCGACGGGTATGTTATGGTTCATTCAATACTGGATTGCTTATCTGACCCTGGTAGCATCGCTGAGCGGTCCACGAAGAACATTGCCCAGAACAACATCACCGTCGCTCGTGGGACGCCCGAGAACCCTTTTCTGCTCCACAAAGCCCTCCATCAGACCCCCGATACCACCGATGCGGACAAGCTCTTTGATTACCAGAACAACATCTTGATGAACAATTCCCACTCGGTAGATCTGTTGGCTCAGAAGTACGACGGTATCATTCGATCCGCATCGAAGACGCTTTCCCATAGCTCTTACCCTTCGATCGAGTCTCGCACCAATCTCTTGTCGGTCTACAGCGCAGCAGCCCACGCACGCGGCCAAACAGATCCCAAGGCTTTGAAGCAAATCATTCCCTTGCTGGAGCGCCGCCCTAAGGACGTCGGCTTGGTTCTTACCGCTGTGCAGCATTACGTGAACGCAGGCAACACCACTTCCGCCATTACTACACTGGAGAAGTCCCTGCGGCTTCTTGAGGAGTCTATCTCGGAGCAAGACCAGGACGTGCGGTACGCCCCAGGCCTTCTTGGAGTTCTGATCTCGTTGTACCGCCGTGAAGGCCGCAGGATCCCGATCCGGACAGAATTGGCCAAGGCTGCAGCTCACTGGCAGGCCCGCGCCACAGAAGAGCGTCCTACCACTCTGCTCCGCGCCGCAGGCACATCCCTCCTCCACTCATCCGACCCCTCCGATCTCAAGACGGCCGGAGATCTGTTCAAGAACCTTTACCAGAATGACAGCACCGACCGATTCGCCGTTGCAGGCTACGTGGCATCCCAAGCACCCCTCGACTACACCAAGATCGAATCCCAAGTTGACACCCTCCCCTCTGTCGACGACCTTATCTCCGACATCGACACCGCCGCCCTCGAGCAATCCGGCATCACCCCATCCTCATCCTCCACCGCCGCAGCCATCGCCATGGCAGGCGCCAGGAAGCGTCCCTCCGACGGCAAGACAGAGAAAGCAACCAAGAAGCGCGTGCGCCAGTCCCGTCTGCCCAAGGAGTATGATGCCAACAAAGCTGCTGATCCGGAGCGGTGGCTCCCGCTGAAGGATCGATCTAGCTATAGGCCTAAGGGACGGAAGAATAAGCAGCGGGTAGCGGATAGGATGCAGGGCGGTGTTGTTAGTGAGAGGGCTGAGGAGTCGCCGGCTGGGCAACCCAAGGTACAGACTGGTGGTGGGGGTGCTAGCTCGAAGAAGAAGAAGAAGGGGAAGAAGTGAACCATTTTACAGGCATGCAGCGGTATAACTATGTAATGTACATATAGAGTCAGGTATGACAATTAGCTGAGTCGTGTAAGGCTCGTCCAGCCCTATTAACTGAGTCATGTCACATCTTATACGCTCTATCCGGGTACGTCCTCCAACCATACAAAAGCAATCACAACTTCGCTTCACCCACCAACTGCTTCCGCAAATACTCCGCAAACTCCCTCGCATGCGTCACATACCCAACATGCCCCCCTGGCGCCAACCCAACCTCCACCCCCAAAACCCCCGACAGAACTTCCGCAGGTGTCTTCGCCAACGGCCCCGTCTCCTCCCTCCCCAACACCAGCCTCACCTTCCCCTTCACAGCCTGTTCCTTCAATCTCTCCAGATCCGGAAGATAGTCCCTCGCCGCGGTGATCTCATTTGTGAGGTAGTAGATCATATCAGCGGGTTTGAAGACGGAGAGAATCTGCGCGAAGACGGGACATGCTTTGAAGGATTGTAGTTCGGTGTTTCTGTAGAGGAGGGTGTTTATTAAGGCGTTTGCGCCGCGGAGGTCCTTTTTGCTTCCTTTTGAGGCTATGGCGGTGCCGGTTTGTGTGATTATCGATCCCAGGGGTTCTGGGATTATAGGCGTGAAGGCTGGTTCGTGGAGGATGATGGAGTGGGCGAGATGCGGATGATTCAAAAGAAGTTCCGTCGCAATGCCCGAACTCGCAGAGGAAGTAAACACGAACGCAGGTTCAGTGTCGCATCCCGCCGGCGACGACGAGACATGCTGTATCAGAGCAGCGACGTCGCTAGCATGTGTTGTGTACAGTTCGTCTTTGTTTGGACGGTTATCTGCGCGGCTGCGATGGTAACCCCGACGGTCGTAGAGGAGGACACGGAAGTGCGATGCTGCATGTGAGGCGAGGGATTCGTAGAATAGGGTTGTGCCGTTGCTGACTGGAATCAGGACGAGGAGTGGACCGGATGTGCCGATGAGGTTGTAGTAGAGGGTTGCGCCGGGGACGGGGAGGTAGGAGCCTTGTTCTGGCATTTTGGATGTTGCCATTTTTGCTATGGCTTTTTAGAAAAAGTGGCATAATGCTGGTAGATATATATGCTGTCTACTCTGTGCGTACGGATAAATGGATCTGGTCGAGTTCAGCCCATAGTTTTTCAGCCACATGAAACTATTGACACTAGATAACACATCGGGTGTTCCGGTCGAGGCTTGGAATGAGATCTAGATCCACCTAGACTTATTCGTGTATACAGTGGAGTCTTCCTATAGCGGTAGTGGATAATCACCGATAGTGGATTTAGCGATTAAAATTTTCTGGCCAAATTATCAACACACAAAAATCTCGATATTTCGATACTTGAAATATCGTCTATCTCCTTCCCCAATATCGCTATAGCTGTAGAATCCAGCCAATCAACCAACAATCAAAATGCCTCGTCAACCAATTTCAGATATCCAGCGGAGAGCTCTTCGGCAGTGGTTTCAACATCAATATCCTCAGCCACGCCAGCGAGATTGCATGTTCTGGTTTAAAGAGAAATTTAATCATCAAATAACTCAATCTACTGTTTCTGAAATTCTTTCTGACCGATATCTCTATCTTGATCAAGGGATAGAACCCTCAAAATCAACCTTCTGACAACGAACTGCAAACTGGCCTATTCTTGAAGAGATTCTTTTCAACTGGCAACAAAATATTGAGAGGCAAGGAGGACTTCTAACTGGGGAAATTCTCTATGAGAAGGCAAGAGAAATCTGGTGTCAAATTCCTCAGTACAAAAATATTCCTTCTCCAGAGTTCAGTACTGGCTGGCTTGCTGGCTTTAAAAAGCGCTATAATCTCTACAAGAACACTCAACACAGCGAGGCATCCTCTGTAGTCTGTACCAAGTACAGCAGCTGAAGAAATGAAGGCTGTACAAACACTGGCTGGAGAATATGAGGAGGATAATATCTACAATATGGATGAGACTGGCCTGTTCTGGCGACAAGCTCCTTCCTCAGGCTTGTCAACACGAAATCACCCTGGAATCAAGAAAGATAAGAGCTGGATTACTCTAGTAGCCTGTGTCAATTCTACAGGTTCAGATCGCCTGCCAATATGGTTCATTGGTAATGCTAAAACACCACGGTCTCTTCGTGGATTGAATATCAAAGCTCTTGGTGGTGTTTGGCAAGCAAATAAGAAGGCCTGGATGACAACAGTTATTATAAGAGTGGCTTTTATCTTTCTACTCTCATATTGGGAGTAGATCAGTTTTGCTCTTGATGGATAACTTCTTGCCTCATATATGTTAGGGGCCAGGCCCGGAGACACTAATGACTAGTTTGGCACAAAAGATTTCGTTGAAGAAATGTCGGACGGATGCCCGATCGAGCGGCTCTAAATACATGTGCGCAGTGCGGGTAAACAGTTCCTCCGATAACCTCTCCGTCCGATAGCCTCTCCGCCTGACTAGACATATCGCTTATGCGACAGGCGCAGCCTGTGACAATATACAAGGAGCTGGATTAGCTCCTCCTCCATCTAACATTCAGATTCAATGGCTTCCTGCAAATTCAACCAGTCTTTATCAACCACTTGATCAAGGGATTATCAATAATCTCAAGACTCATTATCGCAAACGCTGGCTTCGGTTTATGATTGATCATTATGAAGTCAATCTTAATCCACTTGACAAGATCATGCTTTATGATACAGTCCATTGGATCATATGGATACGGATTCATGAGGTATCAAATACCACCATCTATAACTGCTTTCGCAAGAGTGGGGTGATACAGCCACAAATCCAAAATTTACCTACTGAGCCTGCTCCTGATCTGTCAGTCTTATACCAACAAACTCAGCATGCCGGTCAGATAAGAGATATGATGGCACTTGAAAATTTCCTTAATCCAAATGATGAGAATGTGGTCAATTCTGGTGATAGTACTGAGCTCAATACTATTATTGCAGACCATCTTGAGCAGGGAGAGACTATTGAGACTGCAGAACAATCAGATGAAGAAGAACCATTGCCACCACCAAGCATACAGCAAGCTCTGAATTGTCTTCATGTTCTCTTGAGATTTAAAGAATACCGCCAGGATACTAAGATGGAGGATATACGATTATTAGAGCAGCTTCAGCACCAGCTAGTATGCGAGGAGGTTAATTCACGGCCTCAAAAGACACTAGACTCGTGGCTTAGGCATCATTAGATTTGCCAAGAATTATATGGGTATGGCGATATGTGTTTATAACGATGAAAAGCGCTTGGATATATTACATTGTATTAGGGAGACTCGACTGTATTTCAGAATTATAAACAAGTCATCTGATCGCACGCTAGTCCGGATCGGGAAATAGCCTCACAGCGTCATTTCAGCTATTCCGGAGTACATCTTCTCTCTTCCCCTCTTTTTCTTCCATTTTACTCTCTCTCTCTCTCTCTCTCTTTCACTTTCTATCAATCCGTAATGGGCGTAAGTACTGCTCCCCCTTATCGTTCAGCCCAATCCAATGCTCACTGACCCAGTTCGCCTCGAAAATCGCAGCTAGCCAGGCACAATCCGGCGCTGGAGCCCCTCCGATGGTACATACAAGCACCACATCTTCACCTGCATATACATGAAATCCTGCCTCGAACACCTTTACTGATTGCTTGATTTTTTTCTAGAATCCTTCTCCCTATCAGCCATACCCAGGTTCCTCAGCTGCTCCTTCTGTGAGTCTTGTTTTTATCGGTTGATTTCTCCATCGAATGACAAACCCTCTTCCCCACGTGGTTTTTTTTTTTTCTTGTATTCTGCCCATCTTCGTCATCGCCGCCAACCAGCCACAAAAGAAAACAAACCACACCTACTACAACTATCATATCCACTATCCCCTTTACAATTATCTTTGCGAAATCGCACCATGTCCTATCCTTATTATCAACAACCGACTTACCGCGGTTTCCCTCCCCAGCTTCGTTCTGGTTCTTCTTCTTCTCCCGCTGTTCCCCCGAATAAACCTGCGTCATCTTCGCCTGCCCCTCAAGGCTATCCGCAACCTCCTTACAGCCCTCACCCCCAATCTCCCCAGCAGCCTCCTTACAGCCCTCACCCCCAATCTCCTTACGGCCAGCTGCCGCCGCAGGGCTTTGGAAGGCCTCCTCAGCCTTACGGCGCCCCACCTGGCCCGTATCCCCAGCAGCCGTTTTATGTATGCGCGTTGTGTGATTATCAATCGAAGATATGCTGACGGGTTTTTTAGGGACAGTATCCTCCCGGTCCTACCGGTCCTCCCTACCCCGGTGGTCCTCCTGGTCCGTCTGGTGGTGCGCCGCCCGGTCCTGGTGGATATGGTGTTCCCGCACCTGGAGGCCCGCCCGCGCCGGCTACTCCCCAGCAGGTCGCTGCTTACCGTCGGCTTTTGATCGATACCATCCAAGAGAAGAATCTGCAGAGTTTCTATCCTCCCGAACGACTGGACCAGCTCGTGCAACGCCTCGCCATTGAAGCGCCCATCAAACTCAATAGCTTGGTTCATGAGTGGGCTGTTCCCATGGAGGTTGTGACGGATGTCATGAAGCTGTCATTGTTCGACGTGATCCTCTACGTTGATGACAGTGGCTCCATCGAGTTCGAAGAGAAGGGTGTGCGCAAGGAACAACTCAAGCAGATCATCAGCATCGTCGCCACGGCTGCCTCCACCTTCGACCAGGATGGCATCTCCGTGCGCTTCATGAACAACATGGAAGCTGGCGATGGTATCCGCAACGCAGACGATGTTACCATGCTCACCTCGCGCGTCCGTTTCCAAGGTTTGACTCCCTTGGGATCCAGCCTGCGGAACAAGGTTCTCGAACCCATGGTTATTGGTCCCGCACGCGCCGGCCGTCTAGACAAACCAGTGCTCGTCATTACTATCACCGATGGTCAGCCTGCTGGCGAACCACACGACAGTGTAGCGAACAGCATCCGTTATGCGGTTGAGGAGGTTTCGCGTACGCGCTACGGTCGCGGTGCTGTTTCTTTCCAGTTCACTCAGGTTGGAAATGATACTAGAGCTCGTGACTTTTTGTCAGCTCTTGATGAAGATCCTAGCATTGGAAACCTCATCGATTGCACTTCCAGTACGCTCCGACCTTCCTTTTTCTAGATACAAAGCTAACTGTCACAGACTTTGAGGTTGAGCAGGATGAAATGTCGCGCGCCAACCCTCCGGTGTTCCTCACGCGAGAGCTCTGGGTATGTTGTCGCCATCCTCTTTATAATGACGTCATGCTAACTACGTGCAGTGCGCCAAGTTGATGCTCGGTGCCATTGACTCGTCATACGACGCCAAAGACGAAAAGGCTTCTGGTCGCCCTGGCCCTGGTGGTCCTCCTCCCATGTCTGGTCCTCCTTCCGGCCCTCCTCTTGGAGCTCGACCCCCTGGACCTCCTGGTGCTGGCCCCGGTGGCCCTCCTCCCGGTCCATACGGCGGCTACAGCCAGGGACCTAGCTACGGTACCCCCGGATACTACAGTCCCTCGCCAGCTGGCCCCGGCCCCGGCTATCCTCAAAACCCATACGGTGCTCCTAGCCCCAGTCCGTACGGCGCAGCTCCGGGTGGCCCTAGCCCCAGTCCTTACGGCCAAGCGCCATACCCCCCGAGCTCTGGCCCCCCCCAAGGTGGATACGCTCCGTCGCCGTACGGTGGATATGGACGACCTCCTTCGGGCCCCCCTGGTTATCCTCAAGGACCGTATGGACAACCGCCCGCCCCGCCGCGGTACTAGGCGTATGGAAACCTTGACGTGACGCTTGTTATGCAGTGATGACTTTCTGTATTTTTGCTATGTTTTATTCTTAGTCATTACCATGTACAAAATGAAATTGCCCACATATACAAAGCAATGTACACGTAGCACCTGAACACACAATAAAAGAAAGCTAACCCATCTTCTCAACCTCCACAGCCCTCAACAGCCTCGACTCACCCACCTCATACTCCTGCCCAGCCTCCCTCCTCGCCAAATCATTAATCCACGCCCCATTCGGCTCAACCCTACCCCCCTTCGACAGTTCACACGCCAAATACAACCAACTCACCGCATTCCCCACCGTACTCACCTCATCTGACACATGCGCAATGGCATACTCGCTCATCCGCTTATACAACTCCTCATCTGTCCAGAGTTCGTAGAGCCGTTGTGCAACGGCGTCTGTATCGCCGACGTCGACGAGGAAGCCGCTTTCGTTGTTTTTCACTTGGAGGGGGAGCCCGCCTGCGCGGGTCACGATGACGGGTTTGCCTTTGTGGGCTGCTTCCGAGACTTTTATCTCGAAGCCTTCCCGTCTACTCAATTGCAGTACGATCTTCGACTTTGATAACAGAGCGTTGAGAACCTGGTCGCTTGGGCGTAGTCTCATAACGCAAATCTGATCCCTTAGATGCGGGATATCCTCTTCGATATGACTGACGACCTGGTCGTAGATAAGCGAACCGTCCGGGTCATCGATGGAGCCGTGTCCTGCGACGAGGAGTTTCGGGGGTGGTGTTTGGGGGTGTGTTTTTGTGAGGTGGTCGTGGAATTTCTTGTAGGATTCTATTACGTCGAGGATGCCCTTGCTGGGGTCGAAGCGGGCGATTTGGACTATGTATTTGTCTGTCGTCGTTAGCATAGACTTTATATGGAGGGGGCGGGGGGAGGGATACCATCTGGGTGGTCAATAATGGGCATGCCGGAGTTGCGACACCAGGAGTTGAAGGCGCGGCCGTAGAAGGCGGCGTCCCAGTCGCGCATGTCTTTGTTTAGGCCGTCGAGCCTGTAAATTCTCAGCGTTGAATTTCAATTGATATATCTGTGGAAAGGGGCATACCAATCCGTCGAAGCAGGCATATACCCAACCATCTTCTTAGGGATATTCCTCGGCACAAACGAACTAACAGGATGACTGATGAATATATCCGCGAGTTTGATACTCTCCAAAAGTTTCTCCCAAACCTCCGCCTGCGGCGAGCCTGGCATCGCAATCAAGTCACTGCGAATATGAATATGGCTGCGGAAAATAACTGGTCGATCAGGAGCCATTTGCTTGGCGATCGGGATCAACGGTGCCATTTGCGGATCGTCGACGATGATGATATGGGCGCCTCCTTCGGAGGGTGGTTGCAGGGGTCCTTCGCGGGAGAGCCAGTAGCGTTTTGCGTTTTCGAGGATCCAGTTGGTGACTTGGTCGTGGTCTTTTGCGCTGAGGCGTTCGTTGGGCTTGGAGACGCCTTGGAGGATGTTGTGGTTTGTTTTGGTGATGCGGAAGACGCCGGGGCGTGGTTTGGGGACGTACCTTGGTCTTTGTTAGAGGTGATAGGAGATAGGAAGGGAAGGGGGGG
>NW_019170459.1:277591-451187 GCF_001890805.1 Aspergillus glaucus CBS 516.65
GGGGGCTGGTTACCAGGATAATTCTGTGCCTAGGGCATGGGAGAGTCTCACGAGGGCGTGTCTCATGAGTGCTACGCCTCCGCCTTGGGGAGTTGCGTTGAAGAAGGCGGTTCTGATTTTTCTTTCTTTTAGATCAGCTGCGTATTGTTGAACAGCAGACCACGTCTTCGGAGAGACGGTGTTTTCAAAGTCATCCAAGCTCGCTAGACGCACTGTGAAAGCAGTGTCAACCTCCACCGTGCCCTGGAAACCGACTTGCAGTAATGGCACGTTGTCCGGACCAAACAATCTACATCATTAGCCCCGTCCACGGGTATGATGGCATGAACCTAACCTGACACATTTACGACTCATTGACTCCGCCTGCTCACCAATTTCCCTAGAGTCGAAGTTGACACCAGTGGGCAGATCCCGCTGCGATTGCCACTCTTGAAGGTGCCGTTCTTCTGGTAGGACCAACGGAATGACATCGAGTTCTGTCCACAGGCGCGAGCAAAGCTCTGGACAGAGCGTAGCCACGCGCTGTGGCATTGCCAAACCCATGAACTTGTCTGAATGTTCATCTGTGAACCGCCTCAATCGAGAGAGAACGTAATTGATGATGACAACATGGCTGGGACCCGTCTCGCCGGCGGACATGTCGCGCTGGATGAAGTCTAGCAGATATGTTGTGTCTCGAATTGCGACGGCTACAGTTGATATCGAGTCCATGGTCCACACTGAAAACCCGGCATAGATTCTCTTGACGCGGTTAGCGCTGGCACTCTGAATGATTTATATATCAAAGGTGGTATCATACTCCAGACGGCGGCGCTGACCATGCATTTCCGGCCGTGGCACACATTCGTCGCTGTTGATATTCTGAAGGCCGACGCGAGCCTTCGCACTCTTCCTTGGTCATGGCACAGACTAACAATAGGCAAGCACACTCAATTCAACAGAATGAGCGCTAATGGTGAAGTTCAGAGCAATCCCAATCTACGGCTCGGGAACCGCGGGTTTACATGGGAGGAGTGATTTGGACATGACCTCACACCATCGTAATGACGTGTTAAGCATGTTGGAGAATTCTTGTTCATATATTGTTTCGTTGTCTTCGAGTACCTGTTCGAATACAAAGTACCTAGACTGGCATTATGTTGTGTTTGTGTGCAGATTGATATGCAACGCTAGGGATGGTGATTGATTGTCCCTTGTTTGTATACTCCTGGCGGAGATCAAATGAAATGCGCATAATGCATTGATTTGCACGAGAGGATCTCCTAGGCACGAGTATCTGCGATAGATCTGTTCGACAGGTCATTTATCAGCGGAAACATGAGTGATAGATAGAGAGATACTCGATATAGAGAAAGTGAAGCTGAAGTCGAAACGGCGGATGCTTGGCCCCTCTGCTGAGTCAGCGCAGCCCCTTTTACTCCCCCCTCAGAAAGCCCGAAATGAAGCACTCGACGATTGTTTCTCTCTTTCTCGCTTCAGTCCTTTCCTTCTCTTTCTCTTCTGCTGCCACTTTGCTGCTGCCGCTGCTGCTGCTGCTGCTGTTTTGCTTGCTTTTTCTCTCCCTCGTCATTTCTTTTTCTTCTCCCGTCTCTTTCTTCGCTGAGGAATTTCGGCCAAGATTCGATCTAAATCGACTGGTGCATCACTGGCTTTGAATAGCTTTGATTGATTTACTGGGTTGTTGTCGCTGCGCATCGCCTGGTTTCATTGTTTTTGTCTTACCTGCTGTTGTCCTGCTACTCTGCTGCTGCTGTGCTCGTCGTTACGCGGACCTGCAGCCACTAATTACTCGACCCTGCGTTTCGCCTAGCGCTTCACTCCCTGGCCAATTCCCTGCAATTCCGCATTTGAAGTCCTCAATTCGATTCCTCGAGTCGTCAATTGCTTAAAACCTTCCTTTCCCGCGCCGTTCGCTACCTTGCGAACACATTCGTCCGATTCACTCCTTCCGAATACTCGATCGTTTGCGACCCGTTCAGGAGTCGCAGAATATCTACGTGCAAAATGGGTGGTCAAGTCTCTAAAATTATGGGGAAGATTTTCGGTACCAAGGAAATGCGGATTCTGATGTTGGGTTTGGATGCTGCTGGAAAGACAAGTGAGTCGGCCGGTCCTGAAAAGGGGGAACGGAACGGGTATACTGACGATTGGTTTCCACAGCAATTCTCTACAAGCTGAAACTCACAAACCAAGACGTGACGACCATTCCCACCGTCGGATTCAACGTCGAAAGTGTTACTTATAAGAACGTCAAGTTCAATGTTTGGGATGTTGGTGGTCAGGACAAGATTCGTCCTCTATGGAGACACTACTATTCTGGTGCGCGCATATTGTTGCTGTGGTTGAGGATCATCGCTAACTTGGTTCAGGTACCCAAGGATTGATTTTCGTTGTCGACTCGAGCGACACGGCCCGTATGGAAGAGGCCCGTTCCGAACTGCACAAGATTATCAACGACCGCGAAATGAAGGATGCGCTTCTGCTGGTGTTTGCCAACAAGCAGGATATTCAGGGCCACCTCAACCCGGAGGAGGTTATCAATGCGCTGCAGCTCACCCAGTTGAAGGACAAGCTGTGGTATGTGGCTCCTAGTGTTGCTACTGACGGTACCGGTATATTTGAAGGCTTGGTGAGTTCCTGTCTCTCACTCATTGGTTGTTCTATACTGACTGTCCCAGGCCTGGCTCTCCAACAACGTCAAGACTCCCCCGCAGAAATAATCTCCTCGACACCTACTATCCCTACCGGATGTTGATCTCTGTACAACTCTTCTGCTCATGTTCGTTCTTATGACCCGACGCAGCATCTTCCTTTTTCCGCCGTTTCCATTTCTTACCTTCTATGATATCCCTCCGTTCTTACGCGGCCTCTATTTAATCTAATCCATAATCCTGTCTTTCAACTTCCTTCCGTTGCTGCTTGCTTGCTTGCTTAGACACTCAAAATTGAAGCTCCCCGTCCCGCCCGGCTCTGTTTCTGTTTTCCCCTCCATGTACAGTGCAGTGATACCGAAACCTCATAATAACCACTCTGTATCTAGCATAATCCTAGTCCTAATCATATTCCTTACTTAGTCTCTTCTGAACAATCGACCTTCCCTCATACCAACTCAATAATGACCTCACTTCTTTCTCCCCGGGGCCCAAGATCCCAACTCCCCGATGTCCCAATCCAATCATCACATCCACCCGTCAGCATTACATCGACGTCCCGAGTCCATGGATAACAATCCCCTCCACTAGTCTTCAATCTAGCCTTATCACGCCACGCGGGGATAAGATTCGGGGGGCGTGGTCTATGTATATCACTCTGACGGCAAGGCATTGGTTCTAGATCTCGAGATTAGCCATAAATAGCCCTGAAGATGTCGTGTTTTCTCCTGGTCTTTTTCTCTTTTCTCTTCTTCTTGGTATATAATTAATCATAATATCGTGCTACTTGGCTTTCGTCCACAAACATCTCAAAAAAAAGAAAACAAATATCTTAAAAAAAAAATACAAACCAAGCAACCTACCAAAATGCCCGCCGAATACGACGCAGGAGATGTTGTCCGCTACAAGCCTGTTGGCGGTATGCCCTCCCTCTTTCTTCTTTTCCACATTCCAGAGGATGTTGATGAACGATACAGGCCCCGATTCCAAAACCTCCGAAGCAGTGGGCACCATCCGCGGCGTCGCCACCGAGGACCAGAACATGACGCACCGGAACGTTCATGCTTCAGAGGAGCATCCTAGATATGAGGTACGCTTTGTCTAGAGGAGGAAAACAAAAGGGGGAGGGGGAGAAGCTGACTTTGGTGATAGATTGAGAACAACAAGACGCACAAGAGATCTGCGATTAGTGAGGCGAATATTCTGGGACCGGGGGAGTAATGGAGTTGATAGAATGATTAGACTAGTTTGAATGAACGGGTTTAATTATTGACTGCGGTACTTTTAGCATTAGTAGAAGCGTGAACTGATGTTGTACTACCTTGGGGAACGTAGATCATCCACAAGGTACCCGGCCTTATATATACTTCGTATGTCATGTATCACGTTTAACAATCAATTCGTTAACTATTTACAAAGTCAATTACAGCTCACCAGGCCAGACATCATTAGCAATATCCCGCACCAACTTCAACTTGTTAATCATCCCCTGGCGATCAATAGCATTACCCTCACGGTGACTAGCAAACCCACACTGCGGGCTAACACCGCACTGCTTCAACGCCTCCTCAACAGAAATCCCATTACCCTCAGCAATGAACTTCGCAGCCTCATACACCCGCTGCTTCATCTCCTCCTTATCCTCGAGCTCAGGGAACTTGGAGGTGACAACGCCCAGAATAACGTTCTTGTTACGGGGCAGTTCCTTGAGGGGCTGGAAGCCGCCGGCACGCGCGGTGTCGTACTCGAGGTAGTAGGTGTCGACGTTGAGTTCCTTGAAGAGCTTGGTGGCGATGCGGTCGTAGCCGCCTTCGGAGAAGTGGCGCGAGCCGACGAAGTTGCCGCGGCAGATGTGAATGCCGATGTGGAAGTCGGCGGGGCGCTTGGAGAGCGCGTCATTGTACAGCTTGATGTACTTGGTGAAGAGCTCGTCGGGGGTTTGGTTGTTGAGGGGGTCTTCCTTCCAGCCCTCGAGCATCTTGTCGGAGCAGAAGTCTGTGACGCATTAGCGATGAAGGTCGTTATGCAAAGATGCAAGCACTTACAAGCCAAGTTGGGGTCGTCGTATTGGACGTTCCTGCAGCCAGCGTTGTACAGAACCTGCAGCTCATCCTGGCAAGCCTTGGCGATATCGGCAAAGTACTCGACGTCCGAACTGTACACATCGGCGGGGTAGGCCTTGCCCTCCTTGTACCGCAGGTGGTACCAGTTAGGGGCGGCAAGGGTGATCTTGACGTTCTTGACCTCCTCGGCGGGAACAAGGCTGGCGAGGTATTTGAACTGGTCGACATAGGTGCTACCAACGTGCTTGATCTTGCCGGTGCAGATCACGCTCTCGCCGGGCTTGTGGCCGGCCTCGAGGAAAGCGGCGACATCGGGAGCGTAGTTACGGAAGACATCGGCGTCGACCTCGTTGACCTCTTCGAATCCCTCCAGACCGGGGAAGAAGGAGCCCCAGAACACTACAGACAGTCAATATCGATCTTTGAGAATTGGGAGAAGGCGACGTACTGTGTCTGCGGTATTCCCCATCGGAGACACCAGGGTATCCGAGCTGCTTCTGGGCGTCGACAACCTCCTTGATGTCCTTGTCCTCGATAGCAATAAGCTGCGACTCGGGGATCTTGCCCTGCTCAAAGGCGGTCTTGGTGTTCAAGAGCTCATCAGTCCGGAGCAGCGAGCCAAGGTGCTCAGCACGGAAGGGAGGGTTGCGGTGAAGCGACATGATGATTATTCTATTAAAGAGTCAGTATAAGCGTCGTTCTCGGCCAAATTTCCGGAATTATGGCACACGGAAATGGGGATATACCTGAAGGTCCTTAATTGAGGGTCTCAAGGAGGATCAGAAGGAAAGAAGAGAAAATGTGACAGAAGAAAGTCGACCCAGAGGCAAAGAGGGGCGAGCGTTCATTGTCATTGCCTCCAACACACTCCGTACGTAGTCCTGACTCCCGAGAGGGGCAAAGAAGCTCCGAGGACGGCCGCCCGGAATGCCCCACGAGACTCTCCACATTATTTGGTCGCGGTGAAGCCATACGGACTGCCCCAAAGAGGAAAATTCGAGGTTTGCCGATGGAGAGTTTGCGGGGCTGCTTACTAATATATACATGTAGTTAACTACGTAGTTTCTCTCTAGTATAACATGACTGTTTCTTCTTCTTTTTCTTGGAATTGTATGAATTCTACATAAAGATCCGATTCACAAATCCGAATTCTATTTTCTAAACTTTTCTGGTTCTAATTGACCGAATATGGACCATGTGGAGAGCCTCCATCACATCGGCACTTGAGCCTTTCCTCCCTTCCCGAGGCCGACATCACCACCACTGCCATCACTCCTACGAACGAATCGCTCTACCTAAATCGCTCAATTGACCATTCTTTGCGGGGTTTGACATCCCGTCATGTGAATCACCCACAGCCTGCCAAATGCTGTCACGTCATGTCCCTCCCAGCGCTATCGCCGTTGGAGTCCTTTCCGAATGAGCTCCTCGACTACATCATCTCCTCCGTCGCGGCGTCTCCTCCCTCGTCGGCGCGACTACAACAGCCACCAAGTCATCGAATTGCCAAGAACAGCACTCGCGACTTGAAAAATCTCTCCCTGGTCTCGTCCGGTCTGTGCGCGCTGGTGCGACCTCGGCTCTTCGCGCATGCCTGCTTCAACTTGCGAAATGGGCGCGCGTTTCTGGATTTCGTCGCGCAATCGAGTCTGAAACGCCATGTAACATCGATCGTGGTCAAGGGGAATGACTCGCCGGAGAATCGGGAGGATCCATACTGGTGGCGGCGGGTGTTGTACGAGCTGGATCCGTTACGGATAACGGTGGTTGCGCCGCCGTCGTTTATCGGAGCGATGTTGGGGACGCAAATTCAAGAGGGACATAGCTGGGCATTTGAGATTCCGCTTCAGGTCCTGCATCTCGAGCGGGATGCTCGACAGGAGGGCTCTGTGCGGCTAGAGGAGCATTCGAGCCTTCTGTCAGCCCGAGATTGGCAATCGCTCGAGTTCAACGAGGCCTCTTCTCTCAAAGCATATCACCATTATGAGTACTTTCTGCTCCGCGTCCCATCGGTCTTTGATCAATGGGGTACACTGGCCCATCCCCCGGACCGTCCAGCAGACCTACCCTCAACCCTCTCACTAAACCGCCTAACGACATTCAGCTACACCGCCGTATTCCCCTTCTACAACCACGTGAATCTAGTCCTGGACGCAGTATTCCTAATGACGAGCCTGGAATCACTAACCACCCAACTTGCCCCTTGTCAGAACGATCGCGTCATCGAAATCGAGCAGCGGGGATCAATTGACCCCAGCGATCCGTGGATGGAACTTGCTACGGGGTACGCGCTGATTGCCCATGCTATCAGGCAATTGGGGAATAGGGGTTGTCTTCGACGATTTCGGGCGCGCGATTTTCAGTTCGATGCGCTGCGGCCGGAGTTGTCTTCTATTTTTGATGAGAGATTTCATGACTCCCCGTGGACGTATGATGGGGAGGATGTATGGAATAAAGTAGACGGTTATAGGTCTATTTCTGGCCAGGAACAGACTGGCCGTAGAAGTACTTGATCTATTAATTAATGCTGTATACAATCATGATATCTCTGCACCTGCCTGATTGATTCGTAACAGAACAGCCCCAATAAGCCCCCGTGTCACCTCGTCCCCATAACGAGCTTGAGCCTCAACTAGCCCCAGTTTCCACGACCACCATCTATGAAGATCAAATCCCCGCCTAGGAGGATCATGCAGAGCATAGACTCGATTGTTCCTGCAATTCTCTAACAACGCCTCTACAGCATAAATAAACCAAATACACGCAGTCCGCAGACCTGTTTTATTACATACATAGATACAGACAAGCCACAGTATGGCAGTGCGTTATATTACATTAGTATTAGCCATACAGGTAATGCACAGTAAATTACTATAGTTACATGAACAAAGAACCCATGAGTTGGATGTTCCATTATCCTGGCTGAGCACTCCGTGACAATGGTGGTTTGTTGTGGTTTGTTGTGGTTTGTTGTGTTTTGATACTGCACCCTGATCTTATCACAAGACAAAGAATAGCCCCTGACAGCCAATCATGTAAGAATGTATCCTTCCTTTCCTTGTTTTTGACAGATAGAGTTAGATGGTCATTGTGTTTAGTGGTTTATATATTTGGGTGCACATCGACGTTATTCTTAATGGCATGCGCGGGCCTGCAAATATATATCCCAGGAAATTTCATGTAAGTTGCCCGGGCGGTGACGGTTGGCAGAAAAGTCCGAAACCTCGAAACCCGGTGGGGTCAATACATTATTGTGGCATGAAATTTGAAAGTTGTCAACTGCAAATTAAGTCCTGAAAAAACAGAACCTGTAAAAAATGAAAACCCTTGGTCCTGTAGATCAGAACCATTGGAATCTTGATGGCCCCGCCCCACTTACACTTAGCGGTATCCAAGGATGTTTTATTACTTTTATTATTACAACGTACTCCGACTCGGAGTCTCAGTCCACCAGGTATCTCGCTCGTGGATTTATCTAACTACTCACTTCCCTCCGCACTAGTGCCCAATCTTCCAATTCTTTCACGTTATCTGATCCTCCACCTGGGCATTTCATTGACACCGTGGCCAAGCCGGACAACAACCTGGACCAGCTGCCGATGGAAAAGAGACTGGCGATTGCCAAATACGACGCAGAGGATTGCAAGGATGCAATTCACGGATCTCGAATTCCAAAAACTTTGGGCGAGCAGGTTCATCGACTGTGCACTATTCGCGGCATACGACATCATTATGGCTTTGCCCAGGAGCTCCGTGGAGTCACTCCAGAGTTCACGCGCGCCTTGAATGCCCGGGATATCATGAGCGGTATCATACCAACCATCTCGCAGCCTGAAGAGACACCTTATTGTATCTGGTATCCCGAAGTCCCGAAAGAGGATATTCTCCGAGCTCTGGTTCAACGATACCCGGATATGCTCTATCATGCCGCTCGTGCCTGTGCCGTCGCAGGATATTTTGATATGTATCAAGAGCTCGATCCTCTTCCGGAGGTCCATGTCGCAGAGGAGGCTGGCTATGCAAGCATGCAGAAAAGCAGCAACGGCAGTCAACAAATTTATCAGCACATTCTCTCTCAGCCTGTGAAGTTCGAGATCATGAACGACTATACACGTACGGTCAATATTGCCGGGCGTCGAGTTGCATCTCTGAATGGGGATACTGCTGCTTACTAGAGCCTTACTGCCAGATCGAAGTACTATGGTCCTCGGGAGTTTAAAATCGACGCCAAACCATGGCACAGATTTTGCACAGATCCCTATTACTTCAATATCACCGAAGACTGGGGAATAGATGACCATGACTGCGAGGCCCCTAAGGCACCAGAGGATTATTTCCCACTGGTGTATAGCCCACTCCCTGCAGATCTCCCGTTCATCAACAAGGACAAACTCATTCATGTTGCCGCATACAATGGCGATATCGATCGCTACGCACGACTTCGAAGACCGCAGATGCTCAAACATGAATGGGCCATGGTGATACATGGCATTTACCACAATGCAATTTTTGCCAAATGGTGGACTACACAAATCGCTGAGCACCCGGAAGATAGACGTGAGATCAAGATTCGGTGCGCGATCAATGCCCGGCGCATCATGTCCGACGACCTGTCTTGGCTCACAGCGGATACTCCTGGGAAGCTACTACCAGATTTTATCTGGTATCCAGCTGTCGCTCACTGTGTGACCTATGAAAAGCTAGCCCACATGAGACCAGCTATGTTTGAAACATGTCTACGGGCCTGCATAGTCGCAAACGATCCATGGACGTGGGATGATTTGCTGCGCGCCGCGCCTGACATCTTCAAGTTCACCCGCGACTCCAGCGAGCCCGAAGATCCCAAGCTGTGGTGGCTGTCCAAACATGCTCGCTACGGGCTGTGGAGGGAAGCAGCTGCCTCATCAAACAGAAATTTCCAAAAAGACATCTCAGCAGCTGTGCCTGACGCCGCTCAAAAGTTCAAAACTCCGCACAACAACAGCGACTGGTGGGGGGACTACTACGTTGTGAGGGATCTTTACTTCCCAAATCGGTCCCGGCTTGTCCGGCTCTATGACCCGGTTCAACCGGGATTCAATGAAGGTCCATACGATGGAATGGGTTGCGGAATTGGTGATGTCGATCTTGCTTTGTTTCTCGGCGATGCCATCTCGAGAGAGACTTGGAAGAAAGAAATGGAAGATGAAGGATCATTGCAGGCCTGTATTGAGGAAATTTGGGACTTACTAGAGCTGAATCAAGCTCCTAGGTAGATCGGATTCTGAATCAATCGATAGGTGCTGCAACCTATATCAGATGAAACTTCAACCTTGGAAGTTCAAGCAAGTTGATACCTAAAGTACATGATATATACAAGGCCTTCTATGTAGAATTATCTTCCCTCATGCTGAACAACCTCCTGAAATTTTCAATTTCGCATCTTTCGCTGCGTTGATATTCAACCTGTGGCCACCCTCGTTCGTTGACCAATCGTCAATGAAATCTTTCAATTTCATTGGTTCTCTGCCAGCTTTTGTCTCCTCAGCGTTAACCGCCGTTTTTGCGTCCTGTAGATCGCAAGTGATCCATCCATCGACACCTCCATTAGGAATACCCATTCTCTCCTTGACCAATCCCTCCTTAACCAAGGGGACGTCCTTCTCCACTTCACCTTTCTTAGTCTTTGGTTGCTTCTCCCAAACCTCATTATCGTATTTTTTCCGAATCTCAGTTCCTATATCCCGGACCGCGTTGGCCTGTCGTCCGTACTGGACCCGAGACCGAGCCTATTCAGCTAGATCAAACAATTGTTGGCTCGGCTTGCCATTGTCCTCTTTCAAATAGCCTTTTTGCTCAATGAATCTGTTTCCCGCGGTCAGTATTCTTGACTGTGCCAGTGGCCAAGGCAGAATGCAAAATTACGCGGCAACGTTTCCGATAACCTCATGGGTCCCAGAGGTAGGCCCCAGATTCTCGTAGATGCGGCCGGGTTGGTAATTCCTTCCAACATTAGCCCCGTAGAGCTTAGAAGCAACCTCGTCGAGTGCAGTATTTTCCTTGGCGAGGTCTGCGTCTTTCATCTTGCTCTTGTCCGCGATGGTTGCCTTCTCCTCCTCGCTGGCTGAGATATAATAGAGGAATTGTCTCAGATTGCATCGACCTCCACTGACCGGACCGACCACCTTAGCGGTCTCTGCGTCTCTCGAGCAGGCCTTCGCGATTCTTTGTTTCTTGGACCCGCTGTCCATCTGGTAGGCTTGCCAATACATGAGCCGTTCATAGCAGCCGTATAAACCGAAAGCGGCTGCTTTCGATATACAGAGAGCAAGCAAGAAAAAAAGAGGAAACTTCATTTTGAGGACAAGACTCCCGTAGAGAGACGGGCTGGCAAAATTGTCTCGAGATGCAAAATAAGTAGAACTCCAGCTAAGTCATACCATCGGCGCATTCTTGTAATCCTCATTACCAGAACCTGCTCCATAGCTCCTAAATCGGCTGCCTCGCCAAGTTTGGAACCCTACCCAAACCATGATCGTCCTTCTCGGAAAAATGAGTTCTTGACTGTTGGATCAAAAGTGTGCTAAATTTCTCTAGCGTTGGCTTTTTATGGTACAAGACCAGATTCTGGCCCTGATCTACAGGGACGAGGCTCTGGTTAGCTGTATTTCGTTCATTTATTGGTCCGTCGACTTTTAGTTCAGGGACAGCCCTCGCAAAATCCTTTCTTGTTTGGGTCATAAATTGACCAGCAACAGCATATGTCGGTGATACTCCGTACTCCGTAGTATCTACCCAGTTCTACTAGGGTCTACAGACTGCCAGGCTGGAATGATCTGTATTGCATTTTTATTACCGCATGGGGACTGGCAAGCTTTTCTTCAGACCCCGGGGCCAACCTCAGAATCCTGTACTTCGTATGTATATTTGTAAACGTACTTCATATCGAGAATCATTTGCGCCAAGAAATCCACATACCTCAACGCTTTGCAAGGCTGAGTTGTGTAGTTGCATTCAAGGTGGAGCCGCATTAACACGCTAATGCTAGGTTGTTGCTTCGATGTGCCCAAGTGAAGTGCTAAGTGTTTCATTATCATATCAGCCTCGCACTAGGTTCTCGTCCGAAATTAATGTGTATCAAAAGACGCACGAACATTCGAACTAATAGGCCGACTCGTGGGGCTTCTCAAAAATATACACATACTCCTGATCAGGAACAAGAAGATCCAGCCAACGCCGAGGTGATTTCGAGTGATCCCTTTTTCTTTTCAAGCCCAAAAAGATCTACCTGGTACCTGGTACTGAAGCACATACCAGGGCTGATTCCCTGGGTTTTATCACCAAACAATCAAGATCTTCTTTCATTCTTTCATTTCAAGAGCCGCCTCGAAGGTCACTTTTATATACTCTGGTCACAATCATTCAGCTTTCTTAAGCGTCTCTCTTTTGATATTTCTTATATACCTCCTTGCACTCATTTCTCCCATGTCAAGAACCTCCAATAGTACATACATGTGCTAAGGTATCTTGTGAAAAGTCAAAATGGGCTTGTTGACACACCTAAGTGTCTTAAACCAAGTGGCTTTGTTAGCTGCGGCGGCTTCTTTCCACGTCGTGACAGACCCTTATGTTGCCACACAATGGAATGCCTGTCCTTCGACGTGCGAGAATGCCAATCCAAACGACTGGGACTTCTATTCCGATCTTCACATTCTCAAATCATGTGATGAGCCAATGCTCCTGAACCTAGTAGTGAGCAATCCCACAGGAGACCCCAATATTCGCCAGCCATTGTATGCCTGTTCAACATCCAGCGTGGACAAAATTGGGACTTTGAAAGCCGAAGTCCTCAATACGCCAAGTGCCACGCGTAACTCGACCAAAAATGTCCAGATGGAGACTGCGTGGCGTGGAGAGGAAACGACCCAGTACTCCTCTCATGCAGAGGTCGCAGCGCAACTTGTGCAATCTCATTTGGATGCCCCTACCAGCCAAAATGCCACCATTGCTCTGGGCTACTCGAATGGAGTCGCCTTTGGAGCGTTTATTGGCTCCAAGATGGAGAAGAGCAAGGACAAGAGTGTCCTCCAATCCTTCGTTACAAAGCTTCGTCAAGGAGAATTAAACAAATATGGCATAATGATGCAGGTCTGCAACAGCAACCGTCCCGCGGCTTATAACCTTGGTGTTGTAGCCGAAGCAAGTGCAGACCCTGCTGGAGCTTTGAGCGCTGTGCAAGAAGCACTTGCAACTTGGAACAACGGTCAATGTGCTTCAGGATACAGCGGAAGCTCAAACTCGAAGATCTCAGTGGGCGAGGCCGAAGACGATTTTACTCCTCCGAGCAACGGAACCAGTACACATAGTCATGGAAGCTCGCATGGCAAGAGACACTTCTCTCAGTTGCACCGCCGTGGAACCTGCAGCGCTATTAAGGTTAACGACGGCGACAGCTGCGGTGCTATCGCCACTCGCTGTGGAGTCTCCCCTGCCGACTTCACAAAGTACAACCCGAGCAAAAATCTGTGCTCGGCCTTGCTTGCTGGGCAACACGTATGCTGCTCTGCCGGAACGCTTCCCGACTATTCTCCAAAGCCAAATGCAGCTGGAACCTGTGCGACTTACACAGTCCAAAACAACGATGACTGCAGTAAAATCGCCGCCGCCAAAAGCATTACAACAGACAATATCAAAGATTGGAACGCCAAATCGTGGGACTGGACAGGCTGGTAGTAAGCACCAACAAAACCCATATATAGGCTGTTTGGAACTAAAATAATGATTTTTAAACAGCCAAAATCTGTGTCAGCAAGGGAGATCCGCCAATGCCCTCTGTCTTGAAGACCGCTGTGTGCGGCCCACAAAAGGCTGGGACGAAGAGACCGGATGATTGGGATGATATCGAGAGCCTGAATCCTTGCCCTCTCAATGCCTGCTGCGATATTTGGGGGTGAGTCATCCAAGCCCTATTTTTCCATTCCATTGAATCTAACATTGCTTGATAGCCAATGCGGCACTACTTCAAAATTCTGCACAAAAACCAACGTACGTGCTATTGGGCTAAAAGCCTGGCTTTTTTGTCTGATATTTACAAAACTCAAGCAATAACTGACACTTATTTCGAACAGTCTACCACAGGCGCACCAGGAACGGCGAAAACTGGCACTGATGGATGTATCTCGAACTGTGGCACTGGCATCGTTTTTGACGATAGCGGCTTCGATGACCATCCAGTGATGGTTGGATACTATGAAGCCTTCCAGAATACGCGGCCGTGTTTGAATATGGATGTGACAGCCATCAACAACACGGTTCAGTGGGGTGGCCAAGATGGGGGGTCATTCAATTTTTGATGAAAATTGGGACCATATCCACTTCGCTTTCGCCAACGTCACTGAAAAATTCGAAGTTGATGTCTCGAGTGTCAAAGATGAGTTTGACGACTTCAAGAAGTACTCATCCCCGGGCAAAAAGCCAAAGGTCTTGTCCTTCGGTGGTTGGTCGTTCTCCACGGATTTGGACTCATATGCCATCTTCAGAAAGGGTGTGACAGATGATCAGTGTTCATTATTCGCGTCTAACGTAGCAAAATTCGCCGATGATAATGACCTTGACGGTTTGGACTTTGATTGGGAGTACCCCGGCGCCCCTGATATCCCTGGAATTCCTGCGGGCGATTCAGGTGGCGGTGATCGATACCTTCAATTCTTGAAGGAGGTTCGAGACAAGCTCTCCTCTGACAAAACTCTGTCGATTGCGGCTCCATCATCCTACTGGTATCTCAAGGGCTTCCCTATCAAGAATATCTCGTCGGTCGTGGACTACATCGTGTGCATGACCTATGATCTGCACGGCCAGACAGTACTTGGGCGGATGATGGTTGCGACGGCAGTGCCGGTCTCCGATCTCACGTCAACAACACAGAAATCTTGAATTCCTTGTCAATGATCACCAAGGCCGGAGTCCCCAACAGCAAAATCGTCGCGGGTCTTGCTAGCTACGGCCGGTCGTTTGGAATGGTCGACCCAGCCTGCTTTAGTCCAGAGTGCAAGTTCACGGGCCCTGAGTCTACAGCCATGCCTGGAAGATGCACTGAGACACCTGGCTACATTGCGAATGCAGAAATCCACGAGTGGCTGCAGGGTGATCAGAACATCACTACCTACTTCGATGAAGTTAGCCGATCTACAATCTCATACTCCGCCAATGGAACATGGGTGGCCTATACGGATGAAAATGAGAGAAACAACCGGATCACAAATTGGTGGTACAACAGAACCGTTCTTGGGACCAGTCTCTGGGCGATGGACCTGAATGAGTTTGTGGCCGAACTTCCGGACGGCACCGTGCTGTCACCATTGAAGCTGCCCAACTGCGATCAAGTATTCGACAGCCTGGACAATGTAGAGGCTGCTGCCGATTCAATCAATCCCGAATGTATGAATATTTATCTGATCCAGGCCTTGCAAGGCAATCTCACGTCGTCGCTCACGAAGTATCATGATGTCTTGAAAACCGACTATGATGAGAAGTTTGGCTGGTACCAAGATGCCATCAGAGAGCAGTTCCCTAAATCTCTTGCCGCATTTTTGAAGGCAAACGCCTCCAATTACTTTGATTGCACCTCTCAGCCCTTACACTCACCTGATGGACAGCCAGAAGGCAAGAATGTGAGCTCTGGGTGTCCCTCCAATGCGTTGGACACAGGCTATGCAGTATTCTACTGGACCGCGAAAGACAAAGAGGGATTCTTGAATGACCTCGAAGAGTCAACCAAAATCTCACCTGACCAGCTTCTATGGGAAGTCGATAGATCCCATTGTACGTCGAGTCCGGGCCCTTCACAACCGTCACAATGCAGTGGCAGCAGGAACATCGGCAAACCTGTTCTGCCGGATGATTTCACGGTCAGCAACCCTAAGACTATCATCTCAGCACGACTTCCAGATATCACAACCTTCCAAGATCAGTCAGATACCCTCTCCACACTCGCAACCAGTGATTTGTACCTTGGTGACACAAGCGATGTTGTGGACGGAGCATCGATGCTCGTACTCATGGTATCGAACTCGATTACCAGTATGAAGAGTGTTGAGAAGATCGGGTCGGAATACCACAAAGAGCAGGTTGAGGAGATCATTCTCCTATTCGTCACAGCTCTCCTCCTACTCATTCCTGGCGTGGACGAGGCAGCGGACGAGGCGGGATTGGCCGCCGTCGCGATCACGCTGAGGGCCATTGGTGCCGCCGGTGATGCAGGCTTCGGCATTTATGGTATCGTGAGTGCGAAGGATGGTGGAACTGCTGAAATTTTTCTTGCTATTCTGGGTGGACTTGGTGTTCTCGACATGGTTAGAGCTCCTGCGCTTTTCGCGAAGGCGGCAAAGGCGAGAAGGGCAATGTCTTCCGAGCATATCGCAACATTGGGAGACGAGGTCAAGGGCGGAATGGCCCAGATTGATAAATTGAAGCAACTCTGCCGTTAGGTGGACGGATTGGTAACTGTAAGCTATCGGTCCTCTTGCTTCCAGAAACATCTCGCCATCAACATGTATCTAGTTCGTTTTTAGATTGATGTACTTGTTCTACTTGAAAGTTCTTGTCACAAATAACAGAATGCATCTCATCATAGAGGTTATGGACCCGTTAGAAGGCATCGAGTTAAGTGTCGCGCGTTCCCGTATCCCTGGTTGGAGTAGTTAGGTAAGGATAGCCTAGAGCTCGAGTGGTTTTAAAAAAGAATTTCACGAAGACTAGCAATGACATCCGCTCCTGAGCTGAGGAAGTTGATAGTTAAGCATTGAAGGTTGACAAAGGAAGGAGTAACAGATATCATGCATGGAGCTACGGAAGTCTTGTTTAACCGCTATCCTCCACCAGTCTTTCAGGCCTGATCACTGCCAGATTTCCTAGGCAGCAAAGCCTCAGTAGTTAACGTAATCCACAAGCGAGCCCACCGCGAAACGCGTCAAATAATACATCTAACAAACCAGAAAATTCAAAGGGAGACTGAATCATCAAGAAATGAACGTCGACTAGTTATACAACCACAATATGATGCCTCAGGCGCGCAAACGGGATACACTAACTACAACTTCTCATGTAAACTGGTAAACTGGTTAACCGTCTGACATTCACATGTTAGAACCTACCATAACCTCTTCCACCATTGCTTAAACAGGTTTGCCTTTGAACCAAAATATGTCCTTATACGCCACAGACCCGGCACCTCCAGTCCTCGCACACACTTTGCTCTCCCAACCCGTCCAGAATGCCAGAGACCCAAACGTCCCGACTGAGAGAGATTGTAACTTGGGAGCAGCTATTGGAAATGGGATCCAATGCTCATCTGATACATTATTCCGCCCTGGGATTGTCATTGGTTTCTCGAGACCTAGAAAGAGAGGTACAGATAACGATGATGATCATGAATATATAGGACGGGTAAGACGATTCGATTCATCACCGGAAATATACAAGAAAGCAACTCGAATACTAACATATTCCAGATCCCCCGACACATCCTCACAACTCATCTCCTCAAACGCCCATCCCCAGCACCAGACTCATTCAACACATTCATAATCCACCCCTTCAACCTCCCCATCTTCTTCCCCCAAACCCTCCTCACCTCTCTTCTCTCTTCGAAAAACCCCAACCTATCCCGCGAAGAAGCAATAAGCCGCTTAGACACCGTCCAACTCCTCCCCGTCTACGACTTCCCAGCAGCCATGCAAGCCATCACCCAAGTCTCAGATACGCTACACAAAATCAACCAACAACGCCAGAACCAACAAGCTAATAACAGTAACCAAGAACCGGTGGTGTTGATCATCGCCGGACTGGACACCCTCGTCGAGAGCGTCATCCGCGCGTCGAACCCGATCAAAGGAACGGCGGTGTTGAATGCTGCGTCGCGGACGTTTACGCGGTTGTCGAGGGAGTATGCGGCGTTTCTTTCTGTTTTGCTAGTTAATACTACTGGACTTGGACCTGGGACTGGGACAGGGGATGTTGTGGCTGATGGGGATTATCAAGGAGAGCAGTTGTCGGTGCTGTTGCCGAGCTTGCTTATGAAAACGTTGGATCAGGGGACTGATACGCATTTACTGGTATCGAGGGAGAGGGGGAGAGCTAAGGGAGTTGGTGTTGAGGTGATTAAGGATCGGGTGGGTGATTGGTTAGGAAGGAGGTGTGTTTGGGACGGATTGTGAGGATTTATATCGAATGAATATATGAGAGTACAAATCTCTTCCTATTGCCTAGATGCGCCATATCCGTCTATCAAGATGCAATAAATGCCAACTCCAAATCTGCAGTCCACCTTATAATTTCTATGTTTAGGAAAGGGGGTATCAATCATGCCAGGTTTTCTGCAACCAGGAACAAGGATTAGATGAATATAAGATGCTAAGCCCCGCCAACATGAGCGTTCTCTATTTCCGCCCACATTCTCAAAACAGCCCTTTCCACCACGATCTGGGCCTCATCTTCGCATTTCCGAATGTCCTCTTGAGCTGTGTTCTGCTCGAACAGGATATCTTCTTGATGTACTTTGACCCACTGTTTGTGTCTTTCGCACCGTTTCTTGGTACAGACACCGCGGGCTAAGGCTTCGATACCATTATCGTCCTCGTTGTCGCTACCTTCCTTGTTGTTACCCTCGTCCATGGCAGTATCGCCATCGGCATCGGTAGGAGGATCGAGTGTACCATCCTTCATCGCCTTCTCGCCAACAGGCGTCTGTCTCCATTCATCGAATTCCTCGTCGGCCCATGCTACCCGCGAGTCGTACCCACAGATATCCTTCCATCCACCCTTGGGATCTGTCTGCTTTAACCGTTCCACAATAGTCTTGGATCGTTGGCGGACGAGGTTTATAAAGGTATCGCGTGATGTCAGCAGTTCCTGGCGGTGGAGGATCTCGTCGCGGCGCTTGCGGAGTTTCTCGAGTTTGGCTGCTTCGTCTGGGGTGTATGTGAGGCCCTTGGCGTCGACGTCTAGGCCGAGTTTCTTTTCCTTCTTTGGTTGGTCCTGTGTCTCGAGGTTCTTCTTGTCGTCCTCTTCTTCTGGTGGTGGTGTGACGATGCGTTCGCCTAGTCTGCGGAACTCTATTGCAGATGAAGCGTCCGTTATAGCGGCTTTGAGTTCACTGGCAGTGAGAACGCCGCCTCTGCTGCCGATATCATCTCGGGCCTTGGGGTCCTGATCTCCATTTGCAATTCCTGCTCCCGGGCCCAGGAAATGCTGTGTTTTCAGACGCATGAATTCCCGACCATGATCGTCTGAGCAGTATTTACTTGGTCCTTTCTGGTTGACACGTGCCGGCTTCCGACACTCTGGCAAACGGCACATTGGCTTCCAAGAGGTGCGGCCTTTGCCTTTCTCATGACAATTCGGGCAGATATACTTGTCAATCAAGTCCGCATCTCTCCGATCAATGTTGACACATTTCCCGTGAAACCAGTCGTCACATTCCCCATCACAACCAATCATCCAAGTATGATTATCCCCTCTGCGACAGATGCAAAAGACCCCGTCATCGTCGTCATCATCGTCACCATCCCCGTTTTTAGCAGCCTTTTTAGACTTCTTCGGTTTACGTTGGGGCACCGGTACTGGTGCTGGCGATCCCGCTGCAGACGCTGAGCCTTGTTTCTTTACAGCGGGTGTCTTGCTGGCACGGGTTGATGAGGGTGTGTTGGAACGTCGCGAGTCGACACTTTCAGTGTCTTGGTCATTGACCTTGCGCTTTTTGGCTGTTGACTTTTTGGCCGTTCCCTTTTTGCCACCACCTGTGGATTTTCTTCCCGTTGCTGCGCCTTTTGTAGAGTTTGCAGGGGAAGATCGTTCTGATGATGATGCTCTGGAGGTCAAGCCGTGCTTGAGGTTAGCGATTTTCTTTGGCGTGGGATGTTCGTTCGGTAGATCTGCGCCATCGAGTTGACCCAAAGCAGGCTTGGCATCCGCGTCTTCGCTAGCGGGTAGTTTCTCCAAGTTCATCGCATCGGGCTCGGTTTTTACTTGCGGCTCTGTAGCATCTTGCGGCGCTGTTGCCTCACTCTTTACTGATGTTTCTGAGACACCGTCATAAAGATCGGCCCATGCCATTGCCCCATCAGCATCATCCCCATCCCCACTAAGGTATGAGATCTCCGGAACCCTGAAAACTTTATGCACTCTGGCGGCACGGTCGAGACCAAACAAACCGCATTGTCGCCAGCCAAGAACTCCCACCACCTGATCGTCTTTGACGATGATATTGGATCTGACTAGGTCATTGTGAGTCAAATATAAAGTATCCTGCTCTGCTTTTTCCTTGAACAATATTTTCTTCTCTTGTTCGGAGACATCAGGCGGGAGATGTGAATTGAGTCCGCTACAGACGTAAGACGGTCCATCTGAAGCGCTGTCGACGGCGGCCAGTCGTTGTATGATACGGCGGCACTGCTGTTTAAGCTTATCGATCTGCTCGCGCGCAAGATACCTCCATGCAACTTCCAAAGAAACCCCGGGTACGCGCGACTCGACCGTGACATTCTTCCCATCAACAACCCCACAGAAGTATATCACCGGCACAGCAATCCCGATCTCCTTAAGCGCATCCTCCGCTTTCCTTGCCGACGAAATCTCGTTGGCGTTGACGTAGGAGTATCTCTCCGCGGATGAATCGTCCACACCTTCCTCATCGACCCGAATGACCACGCTACCACTAGCGAAAGCATCTTGAGTCCTGGGGTCGTTCAAGGAGTTTTCCTGAACACAAGTGTTTCTGACAACCTTCTCCCAGTAAGAATTCACTTCCGGTTCCGACAGATACCAGCGATCATAGCGGGGTTTGAAATCGTCATCGCGAGGGGCATAGCGGCCGTATTGCGGACTTCGGGAGATATAAGGGTCGTCTTTAGGTATCCGTGTCGCATGTGTCTCGTAAGGGTTTGAGTCGGCAACCATATTGCCGTCAATTCAAGAATTTCCTTCTTTGCAATTGTGGTCGTATATCCAAGGTCTTCCGTCTATTATATACCTGTAAAGAGTCCAGAATCAAGGCCAGTTCGCGATTGCTTGTGAATTCGTATAGCCGCAGGGTGAGGTTTCGGTGGTTATCTCGAGCGGAATAAAGCAAACATCATGAATAAGAACCCTAGACCCTGCAGTAACGATAGCGGTAGCAACTTGTGCAACTCCCAAACACCAGCACCGGCCAGCTCCTTGATTCAAGTTGCGCTTTGATCGGGGACGGCAAGCGGAGTTCGGAGGTGGATGCGATACTGATCACTTGGCCTGTGTTGCACAAAAACGAATCGCAAGAGATTGCTGGGTGAGATGTTAATTTCAGGGCACCGGACGAGGTATTCCGCGCTTTGAAAGAGAAAAAAACGTATCAATAATCGCAGGCGCAGCTGGTCGGTTGGCGAAAGTCGCCGTCTGTCCTCCGATGCGCTCAAGGATTTTGACCGGACATAATGCTAGGCGGTGAGGCTTATCTCCGCCCTGGTCTCGTGACGCTTTCCCTTTTGGGACGACCCTCAATACTTCAGTCTTCTTTTTATGTTTATACCTGTATTTCTACAACGCATTCAGTTTGAGAACATGAGCAGTCATTGATTTCCCCACAAATCTAGATTTGGTCATGTTGCCCCTGAATGCCCTGCCAACAATCACCTAGTCATCGAGGTCATTAGGTACCGTCATCCACCCTGATGCTTCAGGATCAAAGGCCTCTGGATAATCATCATCTGGAACATGTCTTTTGAGCGAATACGAAATTCCGAATGATGAATCTCTTTCCATTCCATTTCCGCCAGACCGGATATATTCTCTTCAGCAGATTCTCCCAATTGAAACCTGCATTTACCACCGTCGATCCGGCTAATTTGAGTTTGTCGCCCAAGCTTACTGGTACTAGAGCACTGGAATCTTTGTTATAAGGGTAGATTGCTGACCTACAGCGCTCTTTCTTCCCTCCATCTCTGCGGAATCCTTTCCAGTCTTTCAGAATGAACCATCAAGGCCCCCACAGCCACTTCGTATGCCGTTGAGTTCTGAGATGCAAATTTGCAGCATATTCCGTTCATCCGATGCTAAGCATCTATTTCGCTAGACTCTGTATTGCCCATGACGGGGGCTGCCGAGGATGCTGCCACAACCTGCCACTTTTAATTGAATGGCCCAGGCCAGACCAGGAGAGAGGAAGTAGACTTACAATGTCTGATTTACACCCTAAACACGACCGCCAATCCTCCCAGAAACAGAAAGCATCCCCATCCAAATGTCCCAAAATTGGCACGAATATGTCGGTGATGTTCTAGAGAAACCCAAACCCTGTCTCCAGGGAGTCCAGCTGCTGCGAATCTGTATAGACTGCTTTCCCATTGGCCTCAGCCTCTTGCCGCAAGACTGTAGCAAGATTTGCCTTGTTACATCCGTTATGCGGCGTTCCAAAGAAAACAAGGCCCGATGTCTGTCACGGGCTCAGACTAGTAGATATTGATGAAATGATCTCTCCATCTGCGCGGAATTGCACTGGTGGCTTCTCCAGTATACTGCAACAAAATTGCGACAACCCACTCATATCCTGGAAATGTTCGAGCAGCAAACTTGCAAGTATATTCATAGTCTTCTCTTATTTAAGTGCAATTGGTATTGTGAGATTTCGGGACTGTTGCCATAACCTGATTGTCCGTCAGTCCTACTCCTGCAGACTAAATAGAGAGAAGGAAAATCAAATAGTTACCTCCTCCCAGCTAATACCAACCTTCCACTTGAATATCCGTGGCTTGACAAACGGATATAAGCGCCCCATTATTGACTGATATCTGTCGGTGATATCCTGGAGAAACCCCGATTCGGCTTTTAGCAGCCGTGACCGTGATCCTGTGTCGCTTTCTTCTCCTTGTTCTTCTTCATCTCCTTCGTCTACAGCGGTAGCTCCTTGTGTGTTTGTTGCTCCAAAATAGAAGAGACCGAATGTCGAGACAGCTATCGAATACAGACTATGCTCTGTCTTCAGCATCCTGCAGCACTCGAGGATCTGTTGGTAATCAGCAAAAGACAAACAGTCTAACTGTAAATAACGATTTCCCTACTATCTTCACAATAATGTGCGCTTTCTGAGAATGGAAGAGGAAGATAATAAGTCTCTCCGTAATGTCTTCCCTCTGTAGATAAATTGGTTAGGACCTGCTGTCATGTTAGCTATCGAGATAGGAGTTTGTGATTCTTACCTGACGACTAGCAGCTAACTTCTGTAGCAAAGCCTTTGCATGGTGCAGTTCGATATTCGCAGTGACAGATGTAGGATAGTTGAATGTGAGGACACGGTAATCTGGGATGTCGCTAGGAAGCATATCCTCATCACCAAGCCAGAATTTCCCATTCTTGCTAGTGATAAATGATTTGGATACATCTCCCGACAGGCCGTGTACGGCTATAATACTGGAAATAATTAGCAGCAGTTAGAAGCGAGTATTGATCATTTTGGGGACGTACTCGACGATGGGATCCTCACCGCTGTAGACGGTGGTTAGGGTCGGTCGTTCTTTGTCTTGATGTCCTAGTGGATACATCCCGGCTATGGCTCAACAAACTGCTCAACAGATGCAGAAGAAAAATAATGGGACGGACTGTCCGAATGGAGGTTGTGCTTTGTCAATAAGCGTTACAAGCTCAGCCCATGATCTAATCTACTAACCCAAAATGTTTTTAGAGGGAGGGAAAATGCACATCTAGACGCTAGGCTTCTCTAATCCCTATCAGTTACCGCTAGATATCTACGAATGATATTTCACAGGACCAACATTCTCACATATAATATCAGGGCGCTTCAATTGATTGTCTCGCAAGCTATCTAGTACCACTGCCGTTAGGACGCAAACAACTGCCATCCACAAATTAGACACGGAATATGAAATTCGAGATTCCTTGCCATGACTTACTATGATCATCCTAAGCACCAATTGCTTATACCTGCCAGTTAGCTGAGCCTGATGGACGCGCTTCAATTCTATTCCCTTGCATTTCTGCATCTGGCAACTTGCGTATCATATCACAAGATCTTCAAGTCAAAATAGCACACATAGCTGCAATTATGTGGCACTGCCTGTTTTACCTAGGTAGTTACATGAACCCCGCTATAATAGCTATAGTCGTTCAGCATCACAGGACATTCAATTCATTACGTTACGACCAAAACATAACGAGTGCATCTCTACCCAGGGCCACTCCCATGTCAGAGTAAGCTTGACCCGGTATCTAATTTTGGGGGGCTATACGTAATACTCATCCAAGCGACTCCCAGTGCTCTGCTCTATGGATCCGGAGCCAGTCATAAGCGTATGAATAATCTCGGTTCCAGTCTATTTGTACGTGCTACCGTCATACGTACTCAATGCAGAAGTGCATGAGCTCCGAGAAGGATTACAATATCAGCACCATACAGGCACTTGATTATTGTTGGGAGGTATTATGGAGCCCGTGAAGCATGTCATTTAGATATGTCTCCAGTTCCATGAACTCCTCGATTCAGAGCCATGTCGATTAACCATGATATAAAACTGGATAGAGTAACACGCTGCAATGTCTTTCTCTTGGATATGGTATAGATGAATGCACTGGTTTCTAATCATACCGTCGCAGATATGCTAATTATTATGTTACAACCAAGGGAGAAATCTTTTCGTCTTGCCAATAGACCATATGCCGCTAGGGCTAACGCAAGCGTCTGGGAAGGTGTTTGTGAATCTTGATACAAATATCTCTAAGTTTCGTATGGTATCTTCCAATTCATGTAACTAATTAAAATAGTCCTCTGACCTTTCTTCTATTGCTTTGCCCTTGGGAAGAATGCTGGTGCGAGTTGATTCTGCCTCTCGTACGTCCGTTCCAGTTTCAATATGGCCCTTGCCTGCGCCCATTTCGGTGGAATTGCTTGAGGCGCTTGTTTAAAGTAACGTCTCAGGATTACTGACACCTTCTTATATTCGGCCAGTTCTCGAGATGGAAACTGGCACGAGCCAATATGATTTCTTACGACCTAACACAATTATTAGTCGATGGCACATGTCAGAGGAAAAAAGAAAGAAACTCACATCATCCATATTGTGGTCTTCTATTTCTGAGAGTGAAATCTCCCAGAGAGAGGATATACGATAACGGTCCATGATTGGCTCGAACCCATTATCAACGTTCCTTAATAGACCAGAATTAAGTAACTGTGCACCAACTCCCTCATGCTGCAAGACCGCAGCAAGGTTACCAAAGCTTGTTTCCTTATTTGGCATCCCAATAAAAAGGAGGCTATGTGTCGAAACATATATTGAATGGGAAGCCTCTAATTCTTTATTTCCACAATCTTTAGAGTGGATTAGTGCCTATCATAAACCATCAGTAAATCGCTTTCAAATATACATTAGGAATACACATACCTGCTTGGCAATAATCCCTCCCACCGAATGACAAATGAACATTATTGGTCTCTCGATATTACCCTCCAACTGCAGACATTGCATTAGTTAAGAGTGGGCTCTCTTTGAACAGGACATTTTGCCTTACACGGCGATTATGGACCAGGCTTTCCACCAACTGCATTGCAGATGCCATGATGCTGTCTGAACCAGAATAACTAAATGCGAGGACGCGGCAATTTGGAATATCTCTTGGGAGCATATCCTCATCACCAAGCCAGAACTTCCCAGTTGCAGTGGACATAAACAATTTGATAGGGTTTCTATTCGGGCTGTGTATTGCTACAATACTATAAGGAATTAGCATCGTTGACAAAGGCATTGACAAGTGTACAACTCACTCAACAACAGGATCCTGACCGCTATAGACGTTGGTAAGGCCTGGCCTGAGTTTCTCCATTGTGTGCTGCTGCTCCATGTCTAGGAAATTTTGCTTGGAACGCCTAAGTCGCGAAAAGGTAAACGGTAAACACATTTTGTGCATTTTATAAGAGAGGGTCAGCTTAAGACAGGTTATAGCTGGGGTTGCAAATCATTTAATCTATATGGGTCAGGGATAACAGGATGCTTCGATTCTTGTGAGGTTGTTGTAGGGTAAAAGGAAGAGGGACAGAAAAACATTTATAGTAGACGCCAGCCACTTTCGTGACCAAAGCGCCCATGGTTAATGTTCCACGATGCAAGCAACCTGATTCGGTGATATGTGTGCGCCCATGTTGATTACATCCATCATGTACGCGACTGGTAAGAGTAACAAACAAGAAGAATCCGCAATTTAAGAGCGGGACAAGGACATCAGAAGTATTTATCATAACCTCCGTACCCAATAATTACTCGTACATATCTCTTAAAAGCCTAATTGGAGATCTACTTCCAAGTTTCATTTCTGTTGTAGAAGTAGCCGGGGCGGCAGTCTACAGAGATAGCAAAGCTGTCTTGCTTGAACACCAAAGAAATGATCAATTAATGGAAAATATCGGTCCCGAATAGTCTGAGTGGACGGAAATACGTTACGATCATGGCTATTTCTGGATGTAATACCCCTTCACATAATAGCAGTCCTTTGGGGCCCTCACTGTTCCATGAGCTGTCTGACCCTTTCCATGATACCGCTTGCTTCGGAGGATAAGTCGCATTATATAAAAGATAAGCACAAATTTCAATAGCTTATTGAATAAAAGGTGTCTTCCTTTCTGGCCCCGAATTCATTCCAAAATGAAGTTTGCCACCATGGACCATATCTTGTTATTGACCATCTGCATGAGATTGCAGAGAATGCTTCGTCAGTATACTGTTTGCAAGGTCTACACAGCCTTCTTATACCCTGATAAGGTTCAAGAGGCAAATTCGCATTTATCTTGGTGCTCTTCTCTAATTTCGGCGTATTCAAGAACCTGTGCCACAACCAGACACTATTATCAGCCCCGTTTTTCAGGAGACAAAAGGCCGATAGACACTCACGTCCTCTAATTTGAATCCCAGACTCAAGTATGACATTTCCGAGGCAATGCAATCGCAGAAGCGCTGAAAGATGTTGAGGACGATTTGGAGCAACTTCGATCCTGCTTGTAGTAAACCTCCAGAGGCCAAATGTCGAAACATGAATCGAGGAAGTGAGTGGTTTCTTTCTTTTTCCATCGTCATAATTCTCGGAGTATGCGAGTGCCTGTCATAGACCGTCAGTAAGCAGGTAGTCATTCAGTAAAGATCAATGCACATACATCCCGGACAAGGGTTCCTCCTTCTGAGTGGCAAAGGAAGATAATTGGTCTCTCCTTAGCGCTCTCCTATTGCAGGTATTGGCATAGGCTAGGGCTCTATCGTAGGGGTTAGATTCTCACACCGCGATCAGCAGCTAGTTCCTCTGCCAGCTCTATGGCAGGATCTGAACCATGAGGCGTAGAATAGTTAAACGCGAGGATGCGGCAACTCGGGATACCTTTTGGAAGCATATCTTTGTCTCCAAGCCAGAATGTTCCATTTTTGGATGTGAAAGATTCAAATACATCTTCGTCGGGGCCGTGAACTGCTATAATACTGGAGAAAGTTAGCAACAACAGCAAGCTAATGAGGACATCAATTGCAATTCAACCTACTCGACAGTGTAAATGGTCGACAGGCCCGGCTGTACCAGCATCTCGTTCGAATTGAAGGAGGATAGTCACAAGGTAAGCTTAGTAGCAAGTCACGGGTGGGGATACTATCGCAGGTTTCAATGAGGATAAGAAAATGGGAATAGATTCAAATATTGTGAAGGATGTTCGGACTTTATATAGCGACAGAGAATCATTTTTTCATGTCAAGGTCTTTCCTTCATTCTTGCCAGCGACTACCGGGCGCTTATGAATGGATTTATAGCAAGCATTCCCATGTACTCGTTTAATGTATTTTATTGATTGCCTCCGTCGAGTACACAGCGTTAAGTGTCACAAACAACGGAAACCCGCGAATCAGGTACAGAATCCGGGAACTAACAGACTTTACCATGGCTATCGTAAGCATTATTGTCTTCATAATTGTGAACCTCATCATTGTCGAATTGGCGGCACATTCATGTAAATAATCGCCGCAACCTTACAACATGGGAGCGTTTTCGGAAGAGCTTGCCCGACAATCTACACATCACGTAACAAGAGTCGATTTGGGTCAGTTGAGTCTGCTGGCTGTGCTTCCTTGCATGTTTTTCTACTTAGACTGCAGGAATTGCCCCACTGCAATTTGTCAGAGCGGAAGCCGACTTGAGCAATCTCCTTTCTCGCTTAGAGATTCATTGTGGAACATGCATCTCCGAATATGGCGACAATTTGAACCGAATCAGAGGATCATTTCTTAACGGCGACTTCCCAAAGCACATATGGAGATCGCAGCTGGACGCGGAGTTGATTAACCCGGTTGTGAAAACGTTGACTGCTGCTGTACTTCGCAATTTGGCTGGGTGGTCATCTGGCAGAGCGTTTTATTTTATTTATTTATTTATTTTTTTTTTTTGAGTGTCTTCGGCCCTTGGAGATGTCTGATATACGTGAGGATGCACCTTTTAGGAATCGGTGGTATGTGACGTTCATGCGAAAAGCAAAATGGAAGGTCCCGAGCGATATAGAGGCATTGTTCATAGACTTTATAGGAGGAGGAAAAATCACCAGAGGAATCCGATCTCGATAAGGTTGTCAACCTGGACATCAAGACCTGCGGGAAGCCCTATTTTGTTTCCACACATATCTCCCATGCCCACCTGCTGCAGTGAAACGCGGCAACCATTCTAGGTTGAATAAAAATGTTTTAAATGCTCATCGTACCCCACGAAAACATCTCCTGCTTCGCCCACATATTTCTTGTACAAAGACATTAACTATGTCTTTCAGAACATCCCATCTTGTCTGCGGCTCAAGATTCACAAAGCACCGATTCAATCCCTCATCATCCGTCAAATTGACTCATCCCATGCCAAGCCTCTATCCCAACCCCAGCAAACTCGATGCCAACGCTATGCTTCTCCATCCCGACGAAGGCCATCTCTTCGTCCATCGCAATGGTGAACATCATGTTCTGCAGATTAGGCATTCGTAGTACAGCGGCGACAAGCGCCTTCATTAGCGGGTTGAACAGCTGCACGTCTGGCTTCGTCCTCCAAATGTGCTTCGGGATTTTTACCGTCGCGAAATTCGTCTTTGAAACTACCCCAACTGTCGCCGGACTCGGAGTGAAGCGATACGTCGGAATCACTATCTTCCTGGTATTCGTGTGTCACTCGAGTCCTTGGAATTTGGATACTCAGCCTGCACTGTGCTAGGATCGCCAGTGTAGTACCATCTTCCATCATAAGTAAGCATGGAGCATTCAATCTCAACTTCCCTTAGATGGGGGAACTCAATTTCTCCTTCAAATAATGCTGGAGAGAGTAGCCACTGTCCCTCGAGTCTAAGTTTTATCAAAGGGGTCCGTCCGTTCTGCTAGCTTTCGGAGTGCCACGTTCAGAATATCGCCATTGGGATAAGTGGGATCATGGTGCTGGTTTCTTCTAAAGCTATGATTCCGTGGGATTATTTGATCAATGTATATGTCCAGAGACCTGAGATTTAGCAGAGGTTGTGTGAGAATAGCAGAGAGAGCTGCATTCATCAGATAAGCAACTTATTATCGGAAATTCTGCTAGAGGAAGGAGACCTACCCAGCCAGTGTTTTATTTGTAATTCCACTCGCTTAGGCCTAGGTATATTCAGTTCCAGATGCAAAGTTTCCCAAATTGGGGAGCAATGAGACAAGTTTCTCAATGGCTGCTGGATGGAACTGGCGCCGTGGATTGGGGATCTTCAGCGACACAATAGAAATGGGCTGAGGATACCTAGCGACACAACAGACGGCAGCTGAGGCAGGGAGATTTCTTTGATGTTTAGATACGCATGTTCTTTCCAGGGTTCCGGTCCTTGCGACAACCTTGGTCCGTCTGATCTGTCCATCGGAGACGAAGCAAGAAAGCCCAAACCCAGAACATCCAAATCCCACATTTCCAGGGTCCTGAAAAGATTCACAATACCTTCCTGAAAAACCGCGTTGTCTCCGCTCTCTTCTGACAGCTGGCAATCGCGATCAGTCGGTGGGGACAGGTCGACCTCATAATCGAGTCACATCAACAACCTCTGGCGCCGTGTTGCCGTTCCGAAGACCCGTTGAAAGGCGGATATATCGGGACTCAAAACATTTGAGGTTTGAAAAGATCCAACGTTTGACGGCGTACTGCCATTGGCGTGATATGGTCGCGTATGGGGCAACCTTCCCCTCCTTCCAACAATCGCCTGCATGGGGATTTCGGAATGGAGTAACCGTGAATGAATACGGGTACGATCAAGGCCGGAATATCTTGACTGAGAGGTTCCATGGCTTCACGATGATTGTGTTGTTGACAAAACTTAGGGGCATTGAAGTGGTTTAAAGACTGTTCCCTATTCCCAGCAAACGCGGGTCTTGGCATTCTACGTACATGTCTTACAATGCAGAGCTATAGGGGGCCGTATATGGGGCAATCTCTAGTTGGATACATGCTAGCATAGTTTTTATGTTTTGGAGAGATCATGAAAGATCATGCAATGAACAGATATATACTGCCTTCTCCCCGCACTATATATACACATAACTACGGATCTCCCCTCCCCGCAACTACCGTACCGATTGGCTGCAATACGGAACATATCAGGACATGAAAGCTCATTATTGGCTTCTCGGGTCCCATTTATCAAAGTAACAACCAGCCGATCCGACAAGCCGACGTTGTTGTTCAGGAGGGGAACAGATGCCTGATAAATACCTTGTGGAACACCATCTGCCACCTCATAAATCGATCGATTCTACTACATTCCCGCTTTCTCTAGACAACCAACAACACCATGACTATCACCGACTGGCAGCAAAAGGTCCAAGTTAAGCAAGCTAAAGCAGCTTCCAAGATCCCCGCAGAATGGAAATTGTCCGCCAACATTCTGCAACAAGCATCGGGAAGCAAGCAGAGTATCATCGATGTTCCTAGAACATGTGGTCTGCTCACGGAGCAAGAATTTCATATCACTGAGGATTACGATGCCACCGCTCTACTAACAGAGCTGACTACTGGGAAAATCACTTCGGTAGAAGTTACCCGGGCATTCTGCAAGCGCGCCGCGATAGCCCAGCAACTCACGTCCTGCTTGACGGAGACGTTCTTCGATGTCGCGCTGGCTCGCGCCAAACAACTCGATGACCATTTGGCCACTACCGGCAAGCCCATGGGTCCTCTACATGGCCTTCCTATCAGCATCAAGGAGCCATTTAATGTCGTCGACATACCTACCTCCCTCGGCTTCGTCTCCTTCCTGGATAACCCGCCTCCACGCAGCAATTCGGCCATGGTAGAAATACTGCTGGCCGCGGGTGCCGTGCTTTATGTCAAAACAAACGTTCCCCAGACCATGATGACAGCCGATTCGGAAAACAACGTTTTCGGACGCGTCTTAAACCCGCACCGACTCTCTCTCACTGCTGGCGGGAGTAGCGGGGGCGAGGGTGCCCTGGTAGCCATGCGCGGGTCTATTCTGGGAATAGGCACTGATGTTGGAGGATCAATTCGGATCCCCTCGCTGTGCTGTGGTACCTTCGGCTTCAAGCCTTCTGCTGGTCGGGTGCCGTACGGTGGTCAAACTAGTCCCGGGCGTGATGGATTGACAGGCATCGAGGCAGTCGCGGGGCCGCTGTGCCATTCTATCCGCGATGCAGAGTTACTTCTCCGGACAGTGTTCGACACTCATGCTGACGACTTCGATGATACGGCTCTTGGTGTGCCCTGGATCGAGCCAGTGAGTACTTCATCCACTCTCACCATCGGACTTCTCCCCGAAGACCCTCAGGCTCCTCTCCATCCACCCATGGAGCGTACGCTGGAAATAGCGCTGCAGAAGCTAGCAGCAGCCGGTCATCGCATTGTCAATCTCTCCGGAAAAGTGCCACCTCTGTCAGCCGTCAAAGATCTCTCATTACGCTACTTCCGTTTGGACCCGGATAACACGCCGTTGAAGCATATTGCCAACGGACAAGAACCCAAGATCGCCTCACTAGGGACTACCTATAAATCTGAAGGCAGCGACCCCGAACCGACATTGCGTGATTTGTATGACCTTAATGTGGCTCGGAGTAAGATCGTGGAGCAGATGCGTCGGGTGTTCCTGGATAATCAGTTGGATACGATCATTGGGCCTGGTTATCAGACTTGTGCGGTGCCACATGACACGTATGGGTTCCCGGTATATACGGTGCTCGCTAATGTGCTTGATGTATGTTGTTTTCTCTTCCTATATTTTTCTTTTGCGAATCATACTGACATTAGTAGTACCCTGCTTGTATCATTCCGTTTGGCAAGGCGAATGAGGCTGCGGATGCTGAGTTTGCCAGAGATGTCACCTATGTTCCTCCTTGTAAGTCACCATGATCCCTATGGATTTTTGAAACCTTCCCTGACTCAAAAAGATCTACCAAAGGAGATTGAGAATGCCCCCTGCCATGTGCAGCTCATCGGCCGCCGATTGAAGGATGAGAAACTGGTGCGACTTGCGGAGGTGGTACAGGGCGTGCTGGCCAAGGATTCTAATTAGGCTAATGTGTATAGCCCTGGGCATTGATATATCTGCAGTCTTATGAAATTTATCCAATGGCTAGAGTCAGCTATGAATATTTTGTCGACTTTATATAGGGCAGAATAGCACTGACGTCACCGCCACAACCCCTCCACAAACATTATCGCAAATCTCCAAACACAACACCACCAATATCAACCCCAACCACCAATTCTCCTTTGCACAAACATAATAGCACAATGTCAACACCACTAACATCCCACCTCCAAACCCTCTACCACTCCCTCTTCCACTCCGCCACAAGACACCCCTTCCTCCGCGCCGCCGGAACCGGGACCCTCCCACCCCACATCCTCTCATCCTGGCTCTCCCAAGACCGTCTCTACGCGCAATCCTATATCCGTTTCATCGGCTCCCTCCTTTCGAAACTCCGATTGCCCTCTCACAACCCCGATCCTGCGAAGTCATCGCATGCGACAGCAGAAGGGCGCGCAGTGGACATACTAATCGACGCGCTTGTGAATATCCGCAGGGAATTGAAGTTCTTCGGGGATGTCGCGGCGGATTATAAATTCGATCTTGAGGCATTGCCGGTAGATGTTGAGGCGGAGGATGTTGGCGTGAAGGTGTTTGGGCCGAATCCCATAACGCATGCGTATATCGATCTGTTCATGTCGGCTTCTAGTCCTGCGACGACTGTGTTGGAGGGGATGGTTGTGCTTTGGGCGACGGAGATTTGCTATCTGCGGGCGTGGCAGTATGCTTCTTCCCTCTCTTCTTCTGCTTCTTCGCCTCCCGAGAAAGATCAAGATGGAGGCGCGCTTCGGAAACAATTCATTCCAAATTGGACGGATCCCGAGTTTGAGGCGTTTGTGCATAAGATTGGGGATGTGGTTGATGAGATGGCGGGGTTGGTTAAGGGAAGTGAGTCGAGGGAGGATGTTATGGGGAGATGTGCGTTTTGGTGGAGGCAGGTGATTTGGTTGGAGGAAAGGTTTTGGCCGGTTGTTGAGTAGGATGATCATTTATATATACGGGCATAGCAGATCAAGCTCTTTCTCCGTAGTGCGCAATTCACCATCATTACATACGATATGTGTGCAATAAGCTAGTATTCGCTGGTACATTCACTCGCAATCGACTTTGGGCAATCGGACTCGCGTCGTCTTTTTCTACCGTACTTGGAATTACACCGTTTCTGAATAAATACCCATGAGACCATTTCAGCTAGCAGCAGAACGTTGGCCATGTAACAACCTCTGTTTTCAGAAAGTGCATTGGAATGGACGTGCGCTTTCGCCGACTTTAAACGGATCAAAAACGGCCAGACACAATACCCCTGATTCCCCTGACATCGTGGCCAAATGCCTTGTGATATTGTGGCCTCAGATTTAATCTTCAGCTTGTTTCGCCAAATCCAAACAAAGCAATGCGGTGCATAGTACGCTATGCTGTGAGATGGTTGGTTGGGCCGGCATACTTGCTCGCTCATCATAAACCCACCATCTCATTGCGCTCGGAAGACCACCCCTTGCCATTCCTTTCATTCGCTGTTGTCAAAACTGCTCGGTATACCTCATCGAAGCTGTTAGCCTCCGATTCTGTTGAGCTGTTTAGCATCCGCATCTGTGGTGGCGGGTGTGTATGGTGTCTGACAATCACGAAAACATCTGCGGAAGCATACATAACCACAATTACATCCAGCTACTCGCGATGGGCCTAAAAAGCGGAGACCTTCTTTTTGACCAGGCCAGGCCAGGCAGAGAAAGTTCGGTAACTTCTGTAAAAAGGCCATAATGTGCCTTTGGACCCAGTAACAACGATGTTGGATATGTGGTTTAGATGGCGTACAGTCATGCCATCATTCTCCTCCCACGAGCCACTGGGGGCTGCTTGAATTACCGGAAACAACGGTTGAGTATGTAATGGCCATAGGTTCCCACAGGAAGTGCGAATCCCGGAAGTTATCTTTTATGAAATTCACCCGGGCCGGACAATAGGATCTCACCATGAAATGATGGTAAGCCAGCCATTGTGGTAGAAGGGAAAGCTGACTGTAAGCACGGCGTTATGTCAGAGAGGAAGAATACTTGAGTGAGTTTATCAAGCTAGAGCCATGTTTACCTTTCCTTGTCATATACTAATGCTTTACTTGTTTTCAGGTCAAATGGCCGATTACATGATGCACACGAGACGGAAGTTTGCGTTTCTGGCTACATAAACCAAGGCAGCTCTTGTGAAGCAAGAAGGCCATTCACCGCACAGGTCCCGTGGTTTTTAAATTGGTGGAAGGGCTTATCGTGCTCTGCCTGCTCTATATCAAGAGAGCAGCTCTTGGATGAGGTGCTTCCTTAATTGATCCCACGGTACGAAATCGCCCGGGACAAAAGAGGTCTTCGACAGACATCATGAGGTTCATAAATACGAACAATCTTGTCTGACTCAACTAACCAAAGAAGCCCTTCACATCGGTTTCACAGTTGAGGAGATCTCCATCAAATCAGCAGGCCATCTAAATGATGTTACCGCTGTTGGCATCCTGAAACACTCAGGTTGATACAAGGAACTTTTCCCGATGCCGCATCCTAACCCAGACTAGCAAGATCACAGCGGACGGCTACCAGGCTTGAGTCCAAGTGTGTCAGTCCGGAATCCTCCGGGGCCCAAGGGCATCCGAACAGACGATATTCGCGCGATTGAGAGTTATTTCAAATGGATCCTGCAATAGCAAGGAGAGCTATGGTAATGGACAGTAGCCCAGCCCGAAATTGCAGCCAACGTGTCTTTCTGCCATCCTTGGAAGACAACATTTGACGGCCCAAACGCTGGAAATGGCCTGTCGTCCGTTTCAGTGAGTAACATGTGGGAAGCCCATAGCAAAGGTCCCGAGCCAGGGGAGAGCATCCCCAGTAGCCCCTGTAGCAGGCTGTGCTGCGGTCCTTAATTGGGACAATTTCTTTGCGACTTGGACACGGTCTACAAGTTGAAAAGAACATCCATATAGCGGCTCTCTGATACACCGTACGATAAAAAATGATCGCTTCTACAGCAGCCAGCATGGATGCAGAGCCCAACAATCAGAATTCTTGTGGGACTGGGTCGTCTAAGTCGCGGAAGAGTGTTGGCGATTCCGCCAGGACGAAAACAGTCGGAATTATGGGATGCTTGACAGGCCCCTTTGCAGCAAGGTTTGCAGTAGTAACCTTTTTTCGATTGAAAAATATGACAGTTGGCCGTGCAACATCCACTTGACAACGCGTGCAAAGTAGTGGGAATCTGCCATGAACTAGGGCAATATTATGACGATGGGCTCAGAAATGACATTCCAAAAGGATGACACGGGTATAAACGCAACGTCAATAGCAACTAAAAGTTGAAGAAATAGCTATAGCTTGCCTTTTCTCGGAAAGCAAGAGAGAAAAATGATGTACGGCGGTAAGCTTTCACCCCAAAAGGCCGCATGGGCTTCCTTGCAACATACGAGACAATCTTTCCGAGAAAGGAAGAAGGAAAAGTGGCCCTTTTGGAATTTTTCGCCCATTATGCACCATAACTATAAAGTCACAAAACATTCCAGGACCTCCTAAGCTCTGCTTGCTCTGTTTGCACCGTGGGAACATTTCATGGAGGCTATGCTTCCCTAATTTACATCTGAGATGACCTCGTTAGGAACCCAGACAACTTTCAAATGTGGCACGGCGACGATCTAAGCCATAACCCCGATAGCTGTTTCATATAACTCATCCAGCAAGTGATGAAGAACAATGATGTTGATAGTGGGTATTGACTGAGAATAGCCCAAGAGCCTCGCTCAAGCTTCGGCACCGTCCGATTATTGGGTGGTTCACCACAGGATTCGATGGAAATACAATACTGCCTAAGCAGCGGCAACAGATACATGTGGGCTTATGCTGCACTGTTTCATACACGATAGGGCTCGCCCAAAATTCAAGTCCCTCTTCTATATCGGCTGCTTTAAACTTCAGGAACACCGCCCTATTTCATAAAGGCGTTGAGCGATGTTTTGCCTTCGTCTGTTGCTCGTGAAGTTGGGATTCTACGACTCAAGTACGATAAATTTGTCTTGAGAGATGCCCGGCACTATTTCTACCGAACAATCTACCACATGTTACGGTGGGATCAGTCAAAGATCTCGACCAAGGTGATTAGCAACATCGGAGACACCCCTACAAATGCTCCAAAGCTAGTTCCTGCGGGTGGCTGGTATCTCGGCACAACTCAAGGTTTGTCGAGAAAAACGAGAACTAGGGAACAGGAAGCCCTAGTTGTGCTAGATTTGGGAAATTGATGTCCCGGCTCCCGTGCCATTTAATCTTATCGTTTCATAATAGAATGAGACATAACCATTCTTAGCGACTGAGATGTGTCATTAGAAAGCCACACTTTAAGCTCCCAAATTACCTGTCTACATTTGCTTATCCTAAGCATGCCACATGTTCGGCAACCTGTCATATGAGTAATATTGGCTTTGAAACTGTGTCGAGGACGTTGGAACCTTCTAGCATCCAGATTACAAGGTTGACCGTACGTCTGCATATGACCAAAGATGAAGGAAGCATCTTCGAATTCTACTCCTTCAGACACGCCCACCCAGTGTCGTCTCATTTTAGAAATACTGGATACATTTTGAATCCCTTGCTACTTTCCGATAACGTGAGGCCGTTCTGTGCTAATCCCAGACAATGCAAGCAGTTTTCTTATGCGGACTGTGGTCTTCCCTTTCAGAAACAATCTCCAAGACGCCCATGACCTTGGACGAAAGATCTCTGTTTAACAAAAGTTCAGGAGTAGAGATTGATCGGTTTTTCAAATCGCATTAATCACCTTCCTGGGAACCTGCGATGCGAAAATAAAAGCACCTGAACTCACACAATGAAATAAAAAAAGTCCCTGCAAAAGCTTGCAAAAATGATGGCTGGAACCTGGGCTGAGTTAACAAAAGCTTGACATATATTGTCTTTTGAAACATAGCCCCAACTAACAGATATGCTGGAAGTTAACCAGCTGCAAGCATCTCCCATCCGCTCATACGCTCATGCGAAGATGTGCTCAAACACAAACCAGAGCATCCAAGCCTGACGTTGAGATTCTACCCGCAACCAAGCGCGGCTTTAGAAAATACTCTCGCTGTTGACTCCAGCACACAATTTCTAGCGAATGTTTCCATCAGAGTTTAGCCGTGCCTGGTCCTGAGTACACTCCCAACAAAGCCCGCAGTCCAGCTTAACAGACTCGCAGGAATTACCAACTTAAGGTGTGTCTACCAGAGCCCAAATATGCAAGCATTGTTCTATCGTCATTCGTCACTTATTGATGCTCCGATGCCACGCTGCGAAACAGTAATTTTCCAGACAGCAAGCTGGGTACACCGGTATACTGCATTAGCAGTTCATAACTACTTCGATCTATCTTGACAGATAAACACCATCCGAATTCTCATATTAACAATAATCCGAAAAGCAAACGAATGACACCAATACAACCTACGGAGCCATCTGGGGCGCGGCCTCCGCTGAGATGATGCAGTATGTTGGATACAGGCTTGAGACTAGACTGGAATGCTTCAATATGTTTGCATACAGACGCCGTCCTTCAAGACCGATGCTCAGATCGACTTGGGCTGATCAGCCATAGCAGTGGTGACCAAATGGAGAAATAAGTCCTAACCTTATGCTATGGGACCTCTTGGAGGAGCAAATGAAGACACATGTTTCGATACGTTCAACTGCTTCAATACCTTCCCTCTACAGTATGTCAAAAAGAAAGTAAGAGATAATAATCATCATTTCATCCATCCATACTCACAAAACCCTTCTACTACTACTATTGCAAAACTGTAAACACCAAGCGATATAAGTAGTCCAGCATAAAAATATAGTCCATCCATGGGCATACGCAATCCACCGCGGCTATTACACCGAACACCAACACCACCTATGCAGAAATAGCTAGCTCTAGCTAGCAAAACAAGCAATGAAATAAACAAGCAAGAGAAAACAAGGAAAGGCATTAGGTTGTAGCTGCGCTCGCGCGCGCCGCGTTACTTAGTTGTCGATGGTATGAGCCGATTGGTTGGAAGCCTCTGTTGTCACTATTAGCAACCATCCAAAGATATATACATAACAAGAGAAAGGTAAACTCACCTTGCGAGATCAAACCCCTCATCCTCTTCCTCATCCTCGTGAACATCCGGCTGGTTCGCCCCATTCGCCTCCCCCTCTCCATCCTCTTCCTTCAAATCAGACAACGACCGTCCATGTCCCAGTCCGTTCGACGTCCCTGGTTTGCTGGGGCTGGCTAAGTTAGGCGGCGGCGGACTACTACTGGGAATACTCCCGAGTCCATCACCGGGTTCAATCCCGCCCTTCAATGGACTCATATCTGGCACCGGTCGTGCAGGGGTACTCCCTATATCCGCGAACTTCCAGAACTGCGCTGGCGAGCTCATAGGCATGAATTTTGACGGGATTTGTGCTGTGGAGGGTGGTGGGAGGCGGGGTTGTTGGCGTTGCGGGGCGGGGGTTATCATGCTTGAGGGTTCTTCGTTGTAGTAGGAGGAGGAGAGGACGGGGGGAGAATTGGCGACGTTGTCGGAGAGCCCGTAGGCGCGGCCTAGGCTGTTTTGGCCGCTGGTGGCGGTTTTGTTGCGGTTTGCGGAGCGGGTTGGTAATGGGGAGGGTTCTTCGTAGTCACGGGCGTTTTTGTGGCGCATTCGGAGGTCTGGGACGCCTGCGGCGCCGCGGGTGCCTCGTTCGGGTGTGTAGGCTTCTACTGGTGCAACGGGGAAGGAGCTGAAGCCTGGTGAGGAGACTTGGGGGGATTTCTTTTCGGCGGAGAACATCGCGCTTAGACCGTTGGCTCGGGAAAAGGGTTCTTTGGTGGCTGGTGATGATGGCGCGGATGATTGCGGTCCTCCTTTGCGCAGCTGCTTCTTCCAGTATTCTTCGCGGTATTCTGGGGCGATCTGCCATTTCATTCCTTTGCCGGGTTCATCGGTTCGACGGGGGACTTTTTGGAATGCTTTGTTTAGGGATAGATTGTGCCGGATGGAGTTCTATATAGTCAGCACACACGTTCACCACAAGAAGGTGACGCAACACACCTGCCATCCACTCTGCGAGTGACGATAGAACGCATATTTGTCCATGATCCAGTTGTAAATACTGTTCAGAGTGAGTTTCTCCTCCTCACTGGAAAAGATAGCCTGCGCAATCAACGTCGCATAGCTATAAGGCGGCTTCAGATCCTTGGCCGAATCCTTGCTGTAGTCGATCTCCTCTGTACTCTCCATCATCATACCCCGGTTATACAACGGCGACTGCTTAGCCGTCCGCGCACCCATGGTATCAGGCGAGCGCGGCGGCGGAGTGACCTGTCGTTTGAGGAAGTGCGGCGCAGGCGCAAGCGACGGTTGGCCATTCGACGTAGGAGGAGGTAGCGGGTCATCGAACGAGGCGGCAGCCGTATTAGCAACGGAGGTCTGCGACGCCTGAGCACCCGGATCCCACGCAACAGGCTCCTCCTCCCCATTAGCCAGCCGATGAGCGCGCTCAACGAAACTCGGATGAATATTCGCCTTATCACCCGGTGTCACAAACATCATTTGCGTATTAGCGATCTCAATAATATCGCCACACGACAAAATAGCATCAACCCCGCGCTTCAGCACCACATTATTCAACCGCACCCCATTCCTCCCATTAACACGTATATGCCAACTCGCCGTCTCCTCCCCGTCGTAGAAAATCTCCGCATGCAGCCTCGACACAAACTTGCTCGGCCCCAAATCCACATGAACCTCCGGCAGCGCCCTCGCAGCAATAGTCACCGGACTCGACTGTTCATCCAGCTTCTGCTCGCGATCGGGCTCACGACCGATGTTCACATGAAGCGTCTTCACGTAGTACGTCCAGTTGCGGCCGGCGATCTTGGCGTACGCCCGGATGCTCTGCTTGTTTTCGGTCTTGGTGTTGGAGTGATCGCGCAGCACACGTACTTCGTCATCGCGGGGGCCGCTGAGGTAGGAGATTACCAGGTCAACGAGGTCTTGGTTGGCGGAGAGGTCTGTTTCGTTTTCGTTGTTGTTTTCGGGGGGCGAGTCGGCTTCGGGGGATTCGGGCTTGACTCGAGGTGGTGAGCGTTCGACCTGCTTATGTTAATATCTCCAATACCAGTAGAATGTTGAGGTAAAGCTACCTTGCGCTTCTTACTGGCTGGGCGACTGGGCGACGAGTCGGGGACGTCCTCGACGTCGGATGTTTCCTGCAGTTGGATTTCCTTGCGGCGCGCGCGACGCCTGTTGGAGAGCGGCATTTTCTTGTCCTTCGTTTTCCTCTTTTTATAATATTTTATCCTTAATATTCCGTTTCGTTCTGTTAGGTCGATATTATGATCGTATCGCGTATATCTCAGCGTTGATTGTTAAGCACGAGCAACAAAGTAATCTTGCACGAGCGTGTTGATGTTGTGCGATAACCACGAGCGTGATCTCAGAGCTCCAAACAGACCAAAACAAGACCACGCAAGGCGACTGGAAGGCGAAAAGAGAATATTGAACCAGGGACTATGTATTTGCCACTGATATAGCGATCCAGAGAGAGAGTTGTGGAGTTGTTGACTGTGGTGGTTAGTTAGAAAGACGCGATCCGAGTGGCCGAAAAGAGGCTGGAAAATTAAAGGCGGAGGAAAACAGTGACGCCACCGGGTTTTTATGAGGTCAGCAGTAAACAGAGAGAGAGAAAGAGAGATATAAATTGTAGAGAATAGAGGGTTATCGTATATAAAATATCAAAATAAGACAAGACGTTGTTTTCAACAATATTATTATCCCAGTCTCGTTCTCAGACAACTGTTTGCGTCATGAGAAATGCAGAATTCGGTATTGGCTTCCATTTGTATACAAGCAAGTACAACTGTACTCCCACTACTGCCGGTGATAAGACTACTAAAATGCACACAATAAGACAACAATGCATCTGCAACCGGCGATCCGTTCCTGCAGCCAAAAAAAAAAACTCCAGTTACATCGCGGACCCGCACAAAAAAGTATCCCATTTCGGCGGTAACAACACACCTGGTAAACAAGAATACAAATAACAAAAGAGATATAGAAACAATCATAACCATAATAAACAGAAGAGTAAAATAGAACAGAAAAGAAACTACATCTTGGAATCGCCATCCTCATCCAACCCGCGTAGAGTCGGATACATGACTGTATCTTCACTTGTCTCACCCGGCCCTTCAGCCTTGACCGCTTTCTCCGTCCCCGTCTCCATTCCGCCCATCGCAACATCCTCTGATGGCGCTTCCGGTTGCTCTGGGGTATGCTGCTCTACTGGTGGTTCTGGAGACTGCATTTGTTGCTCTGCTTGCTCCTGCTCTGCCTGCTGCTGCCGCCGTTGGGCCTGCTCTTCCTCATCATACTCTTCATGATCAATCCGGTAGTTAATCCAACCCCGTAGACCTTCCAGCGCCCGCACCAGACTTACCCACTGCGAATCCGCCCGCTCCGCCACCTCTGTGGCAGCCTGGGCAGTCCGCAGGGTCGCGTCTGCGTCTGCGTCCGCCGATGAAGGCGATGACGAGGGACTACCGCTCGAGTGCAGGGCGGGGTCAATCAGACTGGCTGAAATTTCCTGTCCCGTAGAGGTAGGACCCGCAGACGGTTGCTTGGCAGGTGGGGTGCGGTCTCCATCAGAATCACCATTTTCGGAATCCAAGGAGACCGACATCCTATCGTCCGGTCGCGCCCGCTGGAGAGTGCCTCCTGTGTAGCGACGGCGGTCATCGTGGTCAAATACTCCGCTCAGCGTCGATGGGGGCGCTGCGCTCGATGCAGTCACGTATCCACCTCCCATGGTGTCTGGTACGGTCGCTGATGGGAGTCGCGGGTACATACTCGAGCTGCTACTATCATGGACTGAGATGGGGGAACGACCCGATGTGTACGATTGCGCACTTGATGGTGGCGTCAAGGCAGGAGTGCCCGTAGGGGGCGAGTGTGCCGTTGCGGTAGTGTTCAACATGGGAGCAACAGTGGTCGCCGCTGTGGCATGACTCGGCGGCAGCTGGCTGGGTGGTGAGTTGGTAGCGCGGTAATTCATGCCACCTTGCACGTAGTGAGCACCCGGTTGCGCGACACCTGCCGCAGCGACGTGGTCTTCGCTCTCGTAGATGGTGTTCTGCATCTGCTCCAAGAACTGATCAATGTTGAGCAAATCATTCTTGGTCCGCACGTTTGCCATAGGAGGCAGCTGGTATTGAACCGGCTGTGGGCCGCCATAGCCAGGACCACCACCCCCGCCACCGGCAGGTACGGCCACTGGGGCAGGCATGGGCTGGTATTCAGGGACAGGACCGCCGCTGAGGATGGGAAGCTGCAGGTTTTGCAGACTCAGAAGGCGCTGGCCGATCGCAGCGTACGAGTTGGTGTCGAACTGGCGGCGCTTCAGGTCACCAAAAAACTCATTGAGCGCATCATACCCGCGCTTCTTCGACTCGTACGATACATGTCCAGGGTCCTGGCCCTGATTAAGGGTGTAGTAAACATTGCCGTACGATGGGTTCGGGGGTTGTGCTGGGTGCGAGTGATAGTACTGGGGAGGCCCATGAGGATAGCCCTGGGCCGGTATGGTGTTCAATGCAGGCTCAAAGTAATGAGCACCGGTAGCATATCCTGAAGCCAAGAGGCGCAAGTCAGTCTCAGTCCAAGGGGTACCGAGTAGATTAGAAACGAGGGGGAACAAACCTTTAGTGTGTCCAGGGAACATCATATCAGGGTTCCTGGCGCTAGGCTCAGGAGACCGCACCAGGACCGAGTCATCAGCATGGGTCTTGACATGCTTCTTCAAATCTTGAGGCCGCTTAAAAGCCTTGCCGCAGAAGTCGCACTTGTGCGGTTTAAGCGGAACATGGACTCGAATATGCGAGGTGATATGGTCGCGCTTGACAGTGGTAGTGCGACAGCTACCCCATTGGCAAGTCAAGTTAAGGTTGTTGGTACTCTTGCGGCCGACATGGCGCTCACAAACGTGTTCCTGACTAGTCAGCAACTTATTCGATCAACGAAAGAAAGGTTAGATTTACATAAAGAGCCTCAGGCGAAGGAGATTTCTCAGAACACCCCTGCCATAAACACGCGAGTTCCTCACCCGGACGAGCGGCAGCGGCGGCATGGTTCTGATTCACGGCAGCGGTGGCCGCGGCGGCCGTCGCCGCGACCGAGGCCGACGGCGAAGTAGTCACGGGAGCCGTGGGCAACGATGCTGTCTGAGCAGCAGTCACAGGAGACGTTGCTGTTGCTATTTGCTGAGGATGCTGTTGATGATGGTGCTGGTCCTGCGGCATAGCCGCGGGTGCGGTGGCAGCAGCGTGGGTTTCTTGGTGGTCCGACATTGCCAAGACCAGGAGTGTTTTCTTGTCAATTTCTTGGAAGCAGCGGAATCAACAGAGAGAGAGAGAGAGAGATAGGGGGGGGGGGCAGCCACGAGGGATAAATAGGACTAGATAAAGGGATTATAAGAAAGGGCAAGCAACACGACAGCGTGTGGACGTGGCCAAACACGGGCGCACAAATAAGGGGTCCAACAGTGTTGACTCGATGAGGGGATGACTGTAGGTATCTTTGTAAATATGTAATCACGAGTATTTGATAGAAAAAAGGGGAGGGAAACAGATAGAGAAATAGGCAAGAAAGGTAGAAAGAAAGATAAGGAGAAGCTGGGGGAGACACCGGGGGATATAGACGAGGGGGCCTTGGGACTGCCGAGAAAAATGCCCAGAAACGCCGCCGCACAGCCGGGCGGAAAAAGGCCCAAGACTGGGACAAGACCGGGCCAAGACTGGCTGTGCTGACTGTTCAGGGATGACATTATTATGCACAGTCAGATACATTTGTATTATTCATAGTGATATACTCTGTACTCTGTACTCTGTACATAGTAATAGTGATATTTGTAGATACATAAAAATAAACATACATCTTCTCTACTATGTACAAAGTACCTCGCACTCTTATTACAAGTATGTATGCGAGAATTACTTACGAATAGCACGGTCTTGGCGTATTTGGTAATACCAACCAACCCCACCAAGACTTCCTCTCTCGGCAACAATTCTGGGCATTTCCCCCCGTCGGCCAAGACATTCTCCGCTCCGTCATTCTGCTGCCTAATCCAGTAAGACAGCCTACCACACTCTCTTGCTGGAGTGTAAACATATGAATTAATCATGGCGCCTCCGCGGCGGTTGATACCAACTCCAAATATTCAGTCCAACCTTGATCCCCTCCTTCACTGGAAACGCCCCGTGCCAAGTCTCCGGGATCCCTCGTCCATCCGCCCGGAGATTCTCCCAGAATATCGCGTTTCCTTTGATCGGTTTGAACGTGATTCCTTCTGTCTTCCCACCACTGTCACTGCTACCCTCGCTATCACCATCACACTCCAAAAACCGACACCATGCCTTCGACCCCGGCCACCCCAACTTCGGGAAATTCGTCCCCCCACCTACACAATCCGCCGCCAAATACACCATAAACGTACTAACCCTGTCTCCCCCCCTAGCCGCCGACCCAGCCCAGTCGAAATGATGCCGATAATGCCCCGACGCGTTATACCGCTGCGCCCACATGCGCTCGATATACAAGTGCGGGCGCCAGCCCTGGAACGCGCGCGCGCGGTCTTCGACGCAGCGGACTGTTTCATCGCGGGCGAGGAGGGCGCGATCGGAGAGGCGGACGGATGGGTCGATGCGTTGCGTGCTGCCGTCGTAGATTATGGAGGGGGTGTAGTGGCCGACGCTGTAGTGGTAAGGGTGTTAGGAATGCGGTTCATGCAGGATATCTGCGGGGAGGGGGGGGCTCACCTAACGTCAACTAAATGATCCGCCTCCTTCTCCGTGAGAAAATTCTCGATGTATATCACCAACGGATCCCGGGATAATATATGCACCTTGAAATCCTCACCCGCTTCCCTCCGGGGGCAATTCAACGGTACGTCATCCTCAGGGCTGATAAAGCTATCATCTTCCAGGTTCAATGCGGGAATCTCGTTTCCCTCGGCATCGTATGCGACTGCGTAGTCGAGGCCCCAGGTGTCTTCTTCGTCTCGGGGGAAAATCTGGCTTAGGAGCGGCGCTAGGACGAATATGTAGATTGGGATTAGGTAGAAGAACCACGAGACGACGGTGGATGCGTTGGGGAGGGAGGGCATTGTTTGATTATATAGTAATGGATGAGTATATAAAGTACAAGACAAGAAGAATATATGGGAGATCTCAGGGCATTGAGTCTGCGACGCGGTCACCGTTCGCGATTCTCCAAAAAGGCGTCCAAAAAGAAAGTAAAAAGAGAAAGTTGAACGGTTCGCTAGTTAGTCATCCATCTGGGTTGCACCGTTGGCATTGAGGTTATCCCAATGGCCATACACTCGCAACAGTGTCAACAAGTTGAGTGACGACGGGATGGACGGAGCACAATGTCATCTGTGGGTCCGACATCGGCAGAGATTAACCATCATCGCTTCATCTTCATACGGAGTACAGTACAGAGTGCACCGGAGTACGAGGTAACAGTACATCAATCATCAACTCCATTAGCTCTTTTCTCTATTTACCGTCATTACATATCTTCATAGCCAAATACGTCAACCAATTATTAACATGAAAGTAATCGAGCCCGCCAAGAGTCTCAAAATACAGACAACCCTGCTAATTCCCCACATTCATCCACTGAAGCCAATCCTCATTGAGATTACCGGCCGGCCGGTACGCCTCGTTACTACCAAAGATGTCGTCCAGTGGGATTCCCAGATCGATGCCCATGCCCGTCGGATTGTTCTCGTCGACTCCTGTGGGTACATCCGGCACACCGTTGGGTGCGGGCATTGGCTGCTGGTCCGGCTGGGTCTGCTGGTCGCCGGTCCAGTTCTGGGGCTGGAAATTATACCCTTGCCACATGAAATTCTGGTTCGGAATAGAAACCAAATCAGGACTGCTAACAACTTCGCCAGATGGTGACATGCAGGATATGGGTGACTGGAGCCGGGATTGATTGGGCTGTTGGCTATTGGCAAAGCGGTTTGCCATCGCGGGGTTCATTCCCGTAGGAGTCCCAGTGCCGTTGGCGAACAAAGAGAGATTAGAAAAGTTCTCCAAAGTCGGGGTCGACAGGCCCATAGCGTTAGGATTTCCCGCCATCGTAGTAGTAGACGGCATCCCGGATTGTTGCTCAAATGAGAAGTGCCCATCTTCCAATGTCGACATTGGTTGCGTGGGGTATGCGAATGGGTCATCTGATGGGAACATGATGGGCATCAAGTCAGGGACATTATTAAAGTTGGCGAACTGCTGAGGGAACTGGAATGCCGGTGACGCATCCCGTCTCGCCGCTGTTTGTTGGATGGGAGAGGGTGTCGAGAAATTGGTGTTGGATGGGGTCGACGATCTAGTCTCCGCTGCAGCAGAATCCGGTGTCGAAGGCACCCATCTTGGGGTCGCGGTCTTACTGTGCACGTCGCTGTTGGTGCGGCTATGGCCTCTATGTGCATGACCATCGTCCAGGCTCCTTGGTCGCGCTTCAGCTCTTTGAGCCCTTGCCATCATCTGGATCGGAGTCGTGTTTGCTCTTTGGGGTGCGCGCATCTCAGCCGGAATCGTAGGTCTGGGATTGATTGGTTTGCTAGATGGGGCAGGACGTTTGAGATTAACAGGAGTGACCGAGCTCTGTCGGTTTTTGAGCAGTTCGGGTAGGTTCTTGAATAGACACTGGAGTGGTGGTCAGCTTAGAGACATACAGAGAAGGTTTGGCCAACGTACGTTAAGACTCTGCGAACATCGGTCCGCGGCCAGACTCTTCTTGGCCAACCCAGCCAAGGTGTTTTTACCTTCCATGGCGTCCTTCAGCACGCCATCCTTGGCGGTGGGCGAGTCGGGGTTTTCGAGAACGAAGAAGATTAGGGAGAGAATGGCGAAGTAGGTAGTGTACATCGTGAACCAATAGGAACCATTGAGGAGTCCTCTCTTGTGCATCCCTGTGGTAATATGGACAATATTACGAGAGACGCTGACACAAGCCGCGGCGCATGCGTACGACCGTTTATCTACGCCTTGCGCCTGCGACCCACTGGAAACATAGTGCAAGAAAGGTCGATACATGACGACTTGCACATGTGCGTAGCTAATACGGAGCAACTGTCTTATACTATTTCATTGTCAGCCATGTGCAAGCAGCCAAAAGATGTGAGGAAGCTTACCGCTCGAGTTGAGGTGAGACTTCGGTGCCAGGTCGAAGATCCGGGGGTAACTCCTCCATCCAAGATTGGAGATCGCGCTCGATTTCCCGAATCTTCGCGTGGCTCACCACGTAACGGTGATCCGACTCGGAGCGATATTGCGCATTCTTAACTGGATAGATGTACTTCACCACCTTCATGATGATATTTGCAAGGCGAGTATGAGCATTACAACCAGCCATCAAAGGTGTCCGGTCAAGCGGCATGGGCTGTACGCCTTCAGCTGTGATGAATTCTCCGTCGACATCCATGGGGTATTCTTGGTCGATGTCGTCGTCACTCAGCATCTGCGGCAGCCCAAGAAGGGTGCTCACGTAAACGTCCATTTTGCGGACGACCCAGAATATCCGCTTCCGTAATTCTCGTTCGATGGGGTTGAAATCCGCGGCGACAGAGCGGTGCAGGCCCAGTCGAAGAGCGGAACGAAGGGCGATGCCAACGTACGAATAGCATGTACTCAATTTGGCGGAGGACTGGAGGAAAAGCACCATGAAACAGATGGCTTGTAACGAGGTCAAATCCCGGCAATCGGTGATTTCCAACAGCTGCCTTCCAGCTTTGAAGAATTGGAAGCTTGAGTGCAAGTTAATATGAAGTCATCCTGCGAATACTGGAAAATGAAAGACATACCCCTGACCAATTGCAGTCTCGTAGCCCGACACATCGAGGGTACCAGCCCCATCATCCGAAAACAAACAACCGACGGACATGACAATATAAAGAAGCGGAAGGAACGAGTGCTCTTCATTACTGTACTGTTCAGCAGGGGTATCATAAATCCGATCTAACATGGCATAAAACGAGGGCTCGTGGACAAATCGCATCAGAGAGCAGCCATCTTCAAAGGCATTATGGCACAGCCGTCGCGCGACGTTCCGTGGTGGGAGATCATGCGTAGGAGGTATCGAGGATTCTTGCGGCGAATCGCCCACTGATCTGGGACTGTCCAGCATGGGCGGCATCGGCCGCGACCCCATTGGAGGTGGTTGGATATCGGACGCCCCGAGTTGCTTTCGCAGTCGCTGTAGGAAGATGATGCCCGAAGTATGCCCGTGATAATCCCAATGGCCCTGGTCATCAAGATCCAAAAGGCCCGCACTATCAACCATGGTCTCCAGCATTGAGTCATCTGGGTTTTCTTGGGCCTGCGCCGGTTGCGGTGGAACAGGTGATCGGGGTGCGATTGGGACAGGCTGTTGGGATTGCGACGGTGTCTGTGGCTGCAGCGGTTGTTGCTTGTCCTTTTTGGATGTTGCCAGCATTTGTTCCGTCGCATGCAAATCGAATTGGGGGTCGTCGAGATTGATATCCGGAAGGACAACTCGGATGAGAGCTTCGGCCTTGTGCAGACGATTTTCGAGGGCTTCCACATACTGTGGGGCAGGATTCCGGCGACGATTTGACGGTTGGTCGTAGGTGCATTCTAACGAGGTATTTATGTTAGAAAGAGTTTGGACACCCAACGCCACAGGCCAGCTTACCATAACTATACACAGTGCAATGAGTACACGGCTGTTTCCCATCGCACTTGATCTTTTTGCGTCTGCATTCATCGCAGGCTCTGGTCACCCGTCGTCTCTTCTGCATATGTTTCGGATCGTTCGAGGGCGTTCCCTGGGAGTGGTCCTTATCATCGTAGAAGTGGTCATCATCTTCATGGGCAAGGCCGGCGTGGTTTTCGCCGTAAAGAGGACTCGACGGAGCAGCCATATTGCATGAGGTGTTCGGGAATTGGTGATGGGGACAGATTCATGCACGGATAAGGAGGGGGGGAGAAGGAATCAGCAGGGAGAGGCGCCGAAAGGCGATCCGTCCGAATTGACATTCACAAGGCGACTCGAGCAGGTTACAGACTCATGGGAGTCGCAGTCACTCAGGGGGTGAAAGACCGATAATAGATCCAGTGGGCGATCAACTAGGCCGTGGAATGCGAAATGATCTCACGGCTTTTGATTTTTATTCCTCGATTTGGGGGAAATTGAGTGAATGTGGGCGAAAAGCGATAAGTGATGACGCTATGGTCAACCGCACGATCGCTTTTTGTTTTTCTTTGTAATTTCCTTGTGCGACGAGGCTCGGTTCAATGGAGAAAAGCAGTAACAAAAGGAAAAAGAAGAAAAAAAGAGGTAAAGAGAAGAGAGAAGAAAGAACAAGACGGCAATTACCAAAGAAAAGGGTCCTTTTGGAGACGGTGGATATGGCGCAAAGACACCAATCGGAGACCAGTGCGATGGAGGGAGAAAACGAGGTTGAGTCAGATGGAGAAAGTACTTGAGTCCATTGCTACTATAAAGAAGTAGACGCTGTTAGTAGTAGAATTTCGAATTCGACGGGACAAACAGAAGTGGGAGAGCAATCAAAAGGCGAGGAGTTGCTGGGGGCCGGAGGAATGGATGGCGGCCGTACAGTAGGAGTATTGCGAACGCCCTCTTGGCGATGCAGAGAAGTGTAATAGTATTAGTCAAGCACAATAACAGTAATATCGTGTTGATAATACGAGGAGTAGAAGAAAAGAAAAGGTATTAAATAGACACTCGACCAGGTTCAACTGACAATCGAGTCCAGCGAAGATTCTGGCTGGTCGAAGTTTGGGGTTTCCCTTTTGGGAATGTCAGGTGATGAACCAGTACTTCTCTTCTTTCATGTGGACATCTTCTTGCGAGTTATTTACATTGTTATTTCAAATATGGTCCAACATTTATTTCATATCCTAAGTCTCAAAGGATAGTCCACTGTACAGTACAGTACCTACACTCCAGAACGACATCTAAGCACACGTCTACATACCATCACCATGAGACAATCGGTTAGGGCAGGGCACGCACTCTCGCCTAGGATGATATGATATTCCTTCTCAATTCGATGAATAGGAATTGTCCCTGAGAAAATCCACAAGATGCCACCGATACGCGCAAGGTCGTCAATCCAACAGGCGCCACTAAATGGAAAAGAGTTTAATTTTCAGCTGTCAAAAAGGAACAAGTTTCGCTTGTGAACAATACCCCCCCTCCCCCCCCCCCCTAGAACAGAACAACAGAACAGCGGTGGGGCCCAATTGGAAACTATTGGATATGCAGCGGTCGTGGAAAGTGCCCTGCTGTCATTATCGAAATCCAGAAAATACCAAGCATTTTCCCCTCGTATCCTCGGCCAGTCAAAGCCCGTGAAAACCACCGAGGACCGATTATCGCCGATCATCATTGCCGAGGAAAATCTGAAGAAAATTCATGGAACTTCGCGATGTGGGACTCGGACTTTGCGATCTTCGGGGTTAACACTGAATACACCGAGGCCGGAGCGATTGAGCAGATTCGATGCTCTGAGGTTCTCTATCGCGCGATTAACTCGTCCGAAAGCTTGGTAGAACAGCGCCTCGGACGGACTGGTTTTGCAATCCGGTTAATCTATCAGCCTGTCATGGTGATCGACATGGTCTTATCGCCGCTCAGGTCAAGATCAACTTGTGATTGCGATGCGGTCTACTGCCATCGTCTACAGGGGTTTTACACTTGTGTATATTGAAGAGCACAAAAGCGGATATATTAAAGTCATTATCAGACTTCTAAACACACACACACACACCCATCAACGAGCTGATCTGACTACGCCAGATGCCAAAATATATATTTTTGATACCAGTGATAATCCGGACAAGTCCAAAAAGTAGCTGAACGAACATATTATCTTAGCCTAAGAATTCGATGGATCAGGACGGATGGTACAACCATTTCTGTTTCTCGGTCCCAGAGAATATTTCGGAGCCTTGGGTCTGCATGCGATGCACCGTAACCCACACATTCCCTGGAAAGCATGTCAGTTAACTGCCAGTGCAAGTGTTTTATTCCATGTGAAAACATACACGAATGCGTTTTCAAATGCTTCTAGTAGCTGAGCTCGTTCTTCAACAGTTACATCCTTCTCTCAGTACGCTGGTGGCATAACTTTGGGCATTCTCTCCATCAAAACATAATCCATAAACCCCCCGGGGACCCAGTCTTCACTTCCCTGTATCTCATGCTTTCCATGCAAATAATCTTGGAGTTGATGAGCACCCTGCTTTTGTAAAAAGGTCAATACCATTGATTTCTTTTTGTGTAAGCTTGGGGATATCTGGCTTTGCTTGTTTCGCTCTTTCTTGAGTAGATACCGCTGTTGATCCAATGCATGGTATTCTGAGACGGTTAGCTAGATGATAAGAATAACTACTATTATTGGAAAGATAGCGTACTACATCCGGGTCTTGAGAACAGCCCCTTGACAGCCATCGATGTTGATGCATATAGAGGTCCCGTGTGATTCTGTTTCCAAATATACCCCTTCGGGATAAATCTCAAAGAGACGATCACGACCATGAGATCTAATATTTCCAGTACAATTTAGTAAGTACTCGAGGCGTTTGGGGGATCTCAGTATTTGCCGCGACGCTTCGCAGACAACAATCACACATAACGGAGCATATACGGAGCATATACGGTCTAAGGACCCGGGGCGTTCTCGAGGTCATTTTCTACGCAAATTAGGTCGTTTGAAACCGAAAGTCCGTCATTGTTTGAACGAAGAGCGAGAAAGGCCCCAGCTTGCCAGAGATTACAAAGACAAAACGAAGAATCTGATCTCGGAGCAGAAATGACACATCCCGAAAGGAGATACCATGCAGAGAAGCAACTTAGTGTGAAAGTAAAAGAGCTCGCTTCAGCTTGAGTCGTTGTCTGGGTGTACTCCGCATCTATACAAATGGACTGAGCATACAATTTAAAGGCCCTAAATTTACGGAATACATCTAGGGGGGCGCATGTTTTACCCATGTTACTTTTTTTAATATTTCATTTAGATATCCACTAGCAAGAATCTGAATCAGAAGTGATGAACAATCACGAAGAGAAAGAAATAAAACAAGTCATGAAACGCATCCCGCGGCAAAGTCATGAGGGTAGAAATGGCTCTCATGGAACAACATTCGAACCAAGGCCTCCATAGTATAACGCGCATCATTTCCCGCATTATGCAAATACCACCCCGTAATTCCAAACGTTGCAAGAATACTACCCAGAGACCGCACGTTCATCTCCTGTCTAGACACGCGGAATAATTCAGCTGTATCGACCGTGTCCAGGAACACGCCCTTCTCCTTGGATTCTCTGAAGAGGGGCACACCCAGGTCGAGGAAGAAGTTGACATCCGCAGATGGGTTGTGTCCCACAAGGACCACGTTGCGTCGTTCAGCTTGGGCGTCTTCACCGCCTGCGGTCTCAGGGAGGTAAGATCGGAAACAGTTGTCCACAACTGACGGCATGTCCTCTAGCTTGACCCATTCGCTTTCTCCAAATTCAAATCTATCGGGACATCCGGGGACAAAGTCATGGTTGATGATGTGACCATATTCCACTACGCGTAGATGGCGGGATTTGATTCGGGAGATCCAGTTGGCGGCTTCCTGGCCTGGAGCAGTGCCGGCTAGGTCCCGTGTGTCAAGTATCGAAAGACCAACCTCGGTGATCTGAGAATGGCATCGTTCGTTGCATTCAACATCGACGCTGATAAACACCGGCTCGTTTAGGAATACATACGGAGCGGGCTCGTCGAAACTTGGGGCCAGCTGAACTGATTTCCACGCCGGTTCTTCTCCTTCCGCCACCCCCTCGTTTGGCTGCTGGCTCGACTCTTGCTGATTGGAGGGGTCAGGGTCCTGGTTGTTGGAGGGATCACGACGCAGGCCAAAATAGGTTTGCATTCGTTTCAGACACCGGATCCATTTGTGCTCCGTCTGGATACGGACGAGCTGTTTCTTAGCCTTTGAGGCACCTTTTTTGTTCTTGGTCAATTTAACTGCTGCTTCGATCTTTTGCTCATAAGCCTGGTATTCCGGAATTGCGTCGTTTTCAAATATGCTGTTCGGCACAGGTTTTATGCGCGACTCGAGGTAATCTTTCATCTCCCGGCTGGTACTCCGACCAAGGAATATGGGCTGGGGGGTGCCGTCTTCCTGGAAGTTCAGGACGAATCCATCGCTTGATGGAAGGGAACAGGTGGTTTCGCATTTCCGATTAATGTCTTTGAGTAGTTTTTCGACCTGGCTGACAGGAACGAGGAGGAGTGGTTGGGGGCTGATGTGCAGCGGGACATGGATGTAGTATCTGCCAGTCGTTAACATTGGTATCTAACAGCAACTGGCAGGTGTAGACTTACATGTTCCACCGACGTTTCCAGAATTTACCCTCATCAAAGAAAGCACTTGCGACGGGCTGGGAGGGGTCTCCGTGGATGAACCGGTATGGGAATCTGGACACGGCGATGAGAGGGCAAAAGCTACTAGACACGCATACCTCTGTTTCCTGGGCCATTGGAGGATCCTCAACAATGGTGACAGACTGGTCCTCGGATTCATCTTTCGGTGCCTCCTGGTTTTGGTCTTCTGAGTGGACGATGGTCTTGGGGGCCTCGGCTTCCTCGACTGGCGCTTTCTGAGAGGTTTCGTCCTTGATCTGCTGTTCGTGAACTGACGCTTTATGAGAAAGTTCCTTGGCTGCTGCATCGTCAGGCTGAGTCTCAGGAACCTCGACGACAGACACAGTAGGCACAGGCACAGGCATTTTCAACCGGGTGTTTGTCTGCAACAGAGATCCGTCTCCGTCCCCGAAAAGCAACTTGAGACGTTCTGCTCTGCCCATTTTCACGGATAAGTACTGAGAATTGAGTTAATTAACATTTCCACAAAATGAACCATGAAAATGATTGCAAGAAAGGATGAGGATGAGATGAAGAACGGAGACTTGAGAGGAAGGAGCAGGGAAGAGGCGTCCCGCAGAGCAAACAAGGAGCGACAAACAAGTATTCATTGTTAGTCGCAACTTTATGGGATATAGTATCAGGCATATTCACTCTGAGCGCATTAGTGCCATATTGCCAGATTCACTGTTGCCGGTCATTATTTATATTGCACGATTGAATTGGTCAACATGGAATTCCCACTTAAGAAAATCATTTTGTCGACAACATCACTATGGCCAGTAAAGCCATATGAGCTGTCAGTTTAATGCGCTACTTCATTTTCCGCGTGTTGCTTTTGTCGTTGTGTAACTTCATGTGTTGCTCTGAGCCTCTGAGGAATGGAATGAAGCTATACAACCCGGAACAATATTTGTGCCGCCACACCGAGACCGACGCCTGAGATCGCATCGCATCGCATCGCAACAGATTGTCCCCTGCCATCCCCATTCCTTCGCTAAGACGTCAACTCCTACCAGGGATCTCAATCTGACAGCGTCTTTCCCTCTATCAACATACATAATTCGCTTAATTTTCCCTGACAACGTCTATGGAAGCTCCCCGATACTCCTGAGCTGATCCTATCTCCACCTCCGCCTCCGCATCTCAAGCCGCGCCTCTAACTACACCCTGAAACAAAATGGCCATGCTAGATGGATACGACGACGATGAGACTGGTGGCGTTATTCTCGACGGCCCATTCGACCCTGACGCCCAGGCAACCGTGACCGATTACATCGACTACACCGAATACCTCCCAGCAGACCTCATTCGATCCCTCACTCTCATCGGTGGCTTGGACGACCGCTACATCGAAGCCGCGCAAAGCGTACATGAACTGACGAAAGATTACGGTCAGCTACCCCAGATCACCCCCGATACGCGTCCGCACCCCCAGAACCTCCGCAAAGACATCTCCTTCCAGCTCGACCGCGCCATCAACGCCCGTGAGTCCGCCTACGCGGAGGCCTGTCGTCTTTACGATGTCGTCGACCATCACTTCAATCGGTTAGACTGTATCCGAAAGAAGCTGGAGGCGCTTCCCAAGCCCTCGTCGCGCGAGCCTACTCCCGATCCTGCCCAGGCCGGAAAACGCGCTCAACCAAGCAGGAAGAAAGGGGCGGATGCACCAGGACGGACGCGCATCACGTTGCGCTTGGATGGTGATAATGTGACTCCAGGACAAAAATCACGGAGTCGGCGGTCCGCGCTCTCTGCTGAGCACCTGGCCTTCAATCCGGATTCGCCTATTGCTAGCACGGAACATTCGGACGACGAGACAGAGCCCAAGCCGCGACCTTCAGCCGAATCACAAGTGTCAGGGATTCCAGCCAAAAAGGAGAAGACGCAGAGCAGGCGATCGCGGCCCTCCGTCTCAGGTGCAACCGTGTCTACCAGCAATGCATTGGCGATGCTCCGACCTCCTCCGGAGGGTGCAAAGCCTGGTAGCGAGGACATGCCATGGCTGCGTCTGACGGAATGGGAGATGACGAAATTGCGCAAGAAGATGAAGAAGAACGCAGTATGGCAGCCCAGTGAGGTCATGATCCACCGCGAACTTGCTCTACGTGGGCGCGGCTGGGAAGCCTACAGAGCAGCCAAGGCGCAGGCAGACGCCGACGGTACTGAATTTGTCGACTGTGATGACATCGCGAACACCTATATTCCTGGCAAGTTGATGAAGAAAAGCGACGCCACCAAGGAAAATCTTTCTATGGCGGAAACCAAGCTGAGCAACCGCGGTATGAAATTGAACGAAGCAAAAAAGCTGAAACGAGAGAATCTCGCGAGGGAACAGGCTGCTGCCACTGCCGCTGCGGCCGCCGCTGAAGCACAGGGCATACCCATACCCGTCAGCCTTACTATCGGAATCGAAGAAGACGCGCCGGAAAAGCTGCCTACACGGGCATCAAAGAGAAAGTTAGAAGAGTTCCTACCAGCTGATGCAACAGCCCAGGCAAGCGACGAATCTCGTGCTTCTCGTTTGACTAAACGCCGCAAAGCCAGCGATGATGATATTCCAACGGATCCTCGCGCCAGTCTATCCAGCGCATCAGTGAACACTAGCACTTCTGTCACGGCAACTGCCAATGTCCCCATCGAAAATACAGCGCCAATAGTTGACATCAAAAAACCATCTCCGCCACCAGCTGAACTAAAGGCTGAACCAGCAGCAGCCGCTCCCGCTCCCGCCCCCTCTACGGATGACCACTTCGCTACACCAAACCGACCACCCTCACGAGGCCGCTCCATCTCCCTAGCAGAACAAGCAACCACGCTTAACGCCCCCGGAGGCCGCGATCTCCGCCGCAAAAGCGCCACTCCAGCCCGAAGAACCCCCATCCCAGTCCCCGAAACCGGACCTACTCGCCGTCGAAAACGCCCCGCTCCGGGACCAGTGTCTTCAGGACAAGACGGCGGAGCAGCAGTCAGCTACGGCCGTCGCAAGGCGAAGATGAGCAAGAAGCGGCCCGGGACGCGCGAGCCCGACCAGCGGGATAACGTCCGTATTGATGAGGATGGAGTGTTGGAGGAGATTGATTCCAATGAACCGCGGTATTGTATGTGTGGGGACGTGAGTTTTGGGACAATGATCTGTTGTGAGAATCCTGATGTAAGTCGCCGCCTTGTATGTCCCAGGTACTATCAAAATCAAAACTAACATTCCCGGCAGTGTGACAAAGAATGGTTCCACCTCGACTGTATCGGTCTCTCAGAAGTCCCTAGTCGAACAGCAAAATGGTTCTGCCCCGATTGCCGGGTCAAGTTCAACAAGGGACAAGATGGAATTGTCAAGATTGGTTCTCGTCGGTAATTGGATTGCATTTGCATTGGATTGGGATGTATTCTATTTTTTTTTTTTTTTTTTTTGACTGCTCTTGGTACGATACCACGGTGTTCGCGTCGTTCAAGGTTCTGTTTACCGTTTTGATTCAAGCATGGCGAAAGGACGGTGTTCTGGATTTTGTCGGTCCTCAGCTTATGGATTCACATATTAATCAGACCGTTAATCAAGAGGATTTCCAGAATGATAACTATGCCATAGACTCAGACTTCCCAGCATACCGACTCTTCTCATCAAACTCGGGTTTTACAAGTCCCCTTTCCTCTTTGACCTTCACCTGCAATCCCTTCAAAATAGCATAAATCGTCCTCAAAGTCGGCGTGGAAACACCCAATCTCTCCCCTTCTCGTAGCGGCTCTCCGACAATATTCTCGATTTCCATATAATTGCCCTACCTTGTTAACCCCCGAACACCCTCCAAAGAAGTCACAAGCCAGAGGGACTGACATACCTTCTCAACATCCTGACACATACTCGGCCTAAAAAACGCCTCTGGCGGATCACACCTAACCGCCTGCTCAATAACCCCCTCTTCATCTTCATCTCCATTAACAACCCTAACCCCCAAAGCCCCCGCAACAGCAATAGCCTCCCTCATAGCCGGTTTCACCAGTTCATCGATGACATGCTCGTAGACGCGCATCCGGGTGATATCCATACGCAGTATCGCAGAGATGGGGTTGAACGAGGCATTGTAGATGAGTTTCCGCCAGCGGGTTGCGGGGACGTCGGGGTCGTGTTGGACGTCTACGATATTGTGGTTGTTGGGGGAGTTGTAGGCGGTTATGAAGGTTTGGGTTGCTGTTGTTGCTCTTTCAGATAATTCGCCATTACCGCTATTCCGATTGCGGGAGTAAGGGAAAGGGCCTAATCTCACACGATCACGATCATCATGCCTGATAAACCCGGGTTCGACCTCTGTGGCGCTGGTGAAGGAAACACCGGAGATGATGGGGTTCGTGGGGAATCGCTCCCGAAACGGGTGCTCGATGTTGATTCCGTTCTGGATGAGGATTATGGAAGTGTGCGAGGGTGTTACCGCTGGTACGATTAAACTGGGGAGAGATGGGGGGATGTCGGGGGTATTTTTTGTGGTCAGGATTATGTAGTCGAATGTTTTCTCTTCCTTATTTGGAATTGTATTTCTGGCTTTGATTCTTGTTAGTGGAAATTCATAATTTTGGGTATAAGGGTATGAGATGAGTGTGTACTATGTGACGGTCTCCAACTTTGAATATAGCCATGGTCCACTGAATCAATAGTGAAGCCGTTTTTCTCGACGACGGCGTAGTTGGAGCGCAGGATGGCGGTTACTTCTGCGAGGCCGCCGGTTTCAAGGGCGTAGGCTGTTACGGTGCCTATGCCACCGCTGCCAATTAAGAGGACTTTGAGCTTTTGGCTCATTTCTGTAGCAGGGTGTATCAGGGTATGTTGATAGTGGGAGTGTGTTGAGGATCAGTTCAATTGGAGATAGAGGGGCTTCCCCGCTTCCAATCATTGATAGGGCGTGCTAGATTGTGGGAAGTATTTGTCTACCATTGATACCGTTGATAAAGTGAATGAATGTATACAGTAGTATTGTCTAGAGTACATAAGCCATAGTCTATTTCAAAGCCCACTTCCCACCCTCGCTGGCAATCTCCACCGGCCGCTTCTCGTCCAGCGAGACCCGACCCGCCTGCAGAATGGCAGTCGTGGCAATCGTATTCTTGAGCGTCGGCAAGGGCCGTGCATCAAGCTCGTCGAGGGTTACCCGGCCCTCGTTGACAGCAGTGACTGCGTCGATGAACTTCTCGAAACTGATGTATCCGTAGCCTGTTTGGCCGGCGAAGTTTCCTGCTTCGTCGGGGGCGTAGCGCATGTAGAAGCTGGGATTGTGAGTATATGATTTTGAATGGGGGTTTGATGAGGGTAGCTTACGGGTTCACCCAGATGAGTCCTTGGTCGTCGCCGGTGACATCGTAGCCTCGCTTGGCCTGGTTGATGCGGACTTCGCCCTTGGATCCCATGTCTACATGGTCAGTCAGCGCAATTGGCGACGAGATGGGAAGCGAAACTTACAGTGGAAGTACTGATTCGAGTGAACACCCGCATTGTGCGGTGCCGTCCAGCTGGCAGTATACACAGCAGTAGCATTCTTCGAAGGATCACTCTTCTTCCTCCAGTCGACAAGCAGAGTGATAGTATCCTCCGTCTCCGGCGCACATCCCAACTCAACCGCAGCTCCAGTCGAAGCAGATGCAGTAACCCGGACAGGAGTATACTCTGGCACCATGCTCTCACAAATATCAATGTGGTGCGAGTTCAGATAATACGAAATATCACTGTCCTTACCAGCCCACGCCTTGAAGGTCTCGAGCTGACTCTTGGGCTGGCTCATGTAACTATAGAAGTAGTTGAAGTCGCCCAGGTTAAGAGCTTTGTGGCGTGCATCTGCGTAGGCGGGGTCGAACCGCTTGTGGTGCTCGACGAACACGAAGACACCATGCTTGCGCGCCTCCTCGACCAGGGTCAGATGGTCCGAAAGGAGCTGAGTGGCGGGCTTGGTGATGAGGACGTGGATCTTGCGCTGAATGGCGTACAGGGCGATAGGGAAGTGAGTCGGGTCGGGAGTGAAGATTGTGATGGCCGAGCCGGGCTCGAGAGCATCAATGGCTGCTTTATAGGCATCGGGGTCCTTCTTGTCGTCGGCTGGGAATGAGTCGAAGGACACGTCGAGGCCGTTGTAGGTCTCGGAGATGTTCTTTTGGAGATGCTGGCCTGTACATTGTCAGTGTATTGATCCCTTCTGTCCATGATTGTCTTATGACTTACGAATGCCTGGGTATTTGGCACCGGAGACACCAACCATGCTCAGCTTCCCAACCTTGCCTCTCCGCCGGAGATCGAAAAGGGACAACCCCACGACTCCTACCTTCTTGTCTGAACCCGAGGCAGCACCACCGACGAAACCGGTGGTGTATTCACCGGTTCCAACCTGTCAATGTGTAAGCTTTAACCATCGTACTATATAGATAAGAAGAAACATACCATCAAAACACTTGGAGCCATTTTGAAGAAGTTGACTCGATATCGTTAACAACAAGAAACCGTTTCAATTCAGGCAATGAACGACACAGAAGAGAAGAAGAAAGGATGGAGGGCGCATTGCGATTGAAAATATTTTGTACCCCGGTAGCTCCCCGCGATTTGATGATGACAAGAGGAATTATCCGCTGTTCAATAGCCGACAGTCACCTGATTTCGCCCAGATATATCATGTTCTGCTTTTATATCTATTCCTGACTTCTTAATTCTATGTAGAATACCATTTTCATTCTCTGGTACAGTCAAAAAATGTATTCACCCTCGATATGCACCGTGCTACATACTGCACTCGAATATTTGCAGTCGGTATTTGAATGACAAAACAGGAAACCAGATGAGGGGTATTCCCGGGCAAGCTCTGATTGGCCAACTATCAATAGCCGACCCCATAAATGACAAGCGCTGAGTGGGGAGCCGATCGGCTAAATACGTCCCCGGAAAAAGGGAACATTCACCCTCACTACGTATAGTCTGTCATACATCTGTGAAATGTCACAAGTCCAGGAACTTGCAGCGTTCTTTAACGTGTGTAAAGCCGGTTGGAACCAAGGCATAGCCAGCGCCTAGAAGTGGGACGACGGTTCAACCAGATCGAGTCTTGGGACTCATTCCACCTGCAAGATACATACTTGGTCCGAGATGCAGATGATGAATCGATAGTAAACACCTTTACCGCGCTGGGCCCAGAACAGTGGCCGCAAGTGACGAATACCTGCGTATACAATCGAATACAAGGCACCCATAAACTGATCATAGTCGAATTAACCGCGGGGCTATGCGACATAAAACCATTATGATATACAATCGATAAAGAGAGGTGATGTGTTCCAGTGACAAGTTCCTCTCGTACATGATTAATGCTAGAAGAACTGTCATGGTCAGACATGAAACATCGAACATGTCTTTATCCCAAGCTGCTGTCAGTGTAGCCTAAGCCCCAACGAAGTCGTCTATCAGTACGCTCGCCTCTACACCACTGGCCGATTACGGCGAATAGAAGTCAAGTTCTTCATTGCATGCTGTCTTTTGGTAAATATCATGATCAGCTTTGTGAGACTGGACGAAGGGTTCGCGTAGTTACACATATGCGGTCGTTCGGGCTACTTATTGAAGGCATAGTTACTTTCTCAGGATTATATAGTTGCTAGGGCTATAGCAGCGCAAAAAGCAGCACAACTTTGAAGCACAACAGGCCGTTCATGGCCTTGAACGCTCGTTGTAGGGTTTCTGGATTCCCGTTTGCACTGGACATTTTGAGCCCCGGTTTACATATTAGTATCATGGTAAACTCATGGCTGAGAAGAGGTGCCTTGCTGAAGTCGATGCCGGCAAAGGTCATTGAGAAAATATCTAAGCCAAAAGAAACAACAGAGCCGGCACGGGTAATCTATACATATCCCAACAAGGTCTTTTGCGCGATCATCTCAAAGAAAGCATTTGTGCATTACGAGCATGCCACATCAACAGTCACACAGCTTTCACCAGCCTAAAGAAAACTTCATATTCATTGTTTGATTTCATGATTATAAGCACCAACAAAAATTCCTCGGAATCCTTGATGAACGATGTCAGTCACATAGCTAGATTCGCAAAATCAACAATCATTAATCGCCTTACAACATAGCCCCGAAGATAAGGTTGACGAATGACACTAACATGCTGAAGTAAGGAAGAAGGCTAAACTCGTGTTTTTCATTTCGCTTTTATTTACATAGCGAAGTCGTGGTGTACGAGTCCTGATTGACGGGCTGGTGGAATACCTGTTGTGCTATCCCCAGACCATGACTTGAAGAATCAATAAATCAATCATGGCCTCTGCTTTACTTTTGATGCTTGAGCACTATGTTCTAGGAACTAAAAATGGCAGTAGTACCGATCTCATCATTCTCATTCGATCAATGAGAAAAGAGTTTGTAACCTGAAAGTATAACATGTTTCCTGGCAAGGTGATCCAAGGCGCTATTTGACACATAGGAAAGCCTAACAACCCTCATACTCCACCATCTTCTCAAATGCCACCCCCGCCATCTCCCGATACTTCCCCTGAAACCTCTCATCCCCAGCAACAAACTCAAACTGCTTCTTCCACTCTCTCCATCTCTCCATACTCCACATCTCCCGCGGACTCAAACCAGGAACCTTTTCTCCAACCTTCTTGCACTGTTCATAGACATACCGCCCCTCATCCGGGTATATAATCCACTGCGCTGCGCCGATGAGGTAGTTTCCGATTTTGTTCGGTCCGTCGAGGGGGCGTTTCTTGAGGTCTGGGTATTCGCGGCTCCAGGGGAGGAGGTGTTCTAAGGAGCAGAGGAAGTCGCAGTTGATTAGGTTGAGGGTTGTTAGGCGGGCGATGCTGCTTTGCCAGTTGCGCCAGCGGAGGGGGGGTTGGCACGCTAGTATTCATTATTCAGTGAGCAGAGATTCATGTAATTGAAAGGTTAAGAAAGACATGACATACCTGATTCCTCAACACGGAAAATCTCCGCTAACCACCCAAAGCTCTCAAACGCCCACAACGTATTCGTATGGTAAGGCTCATCCGAACCCTCCTCCGGCGGAACACCATCCGGCACCTCCCGCCTCGGCAAGTCCCTCAGCACTACCAGAAAATCAATAATCCGCTCCTGACCCGGATGGTACGGCGGGCAAGCAGAGCACAATCGCGCAATCCACTGGATAAGCTCTTCAAGATTCCCGCTTGGATTCGGTGCGATCGCGCGCGTGCTCGGAATGCCCTGCTCCTCTTCTTCGGGGGTGAGGTTTCGAGGGTCGGGGCGTTTTAGCAATTCTTGGAGTTTTCGGTAGGCCTTTTGCACGACGGCCGTGTTGAATTCGATAGCTGCGTCGTGGGGGGTTACATCGCCGTTAACCAAGGCTTCGAGTCGTTTCTTGCCATGGATTACTTCTTCGGTGTCCCAGTGTTCGATCAGTTTGAAGGGGAGGGGCTTTTGCTCGAATTCTTCGGAGTATTCGGGATTCATTGTTTGCAATTGTGACTTTGGAATAGATGTGCAAAGGATGATGGGGAGATGTTCTGGTACGGCGGACTAGTAGCCATATTTACAATGCCTTGGCCGCCACTGATCGTCGCTTATCAGCCTTGTCCGTCTTCGGCCTGTCGATCACTACAAGGCTCTTTCTCCATCTACTTACTGTATGTAGGGCATATTCAGACCTAGACACTGCAACGAACTAATTAAACCAAGGCATACAGCAATGAAAATCAACTGGCAGCCCCCAATTCCTTCAACCAGAGGCATATCCCAAAACAGCCTTACAGAATGGCTATATCAAGCAGCTTCTGTCCCTCAGAAGGACAATACAACAACAGCGATCAATCATTAATCAATCCAGTCAATCAAGCGATCAGTCAGTCAATCCAATTGATCAAGCAAACTTTCTATCTTGATCAATTCAAAAGTCATCATCTCATTTCACCGATTCCTTCTCTTCGTCTTTGAACCACATCCCGTGAATATACAACCAAACCACCAAAATGCGTCTCATCCAAGCCTTCCTCTACCTCGCCCTCCTCGTCGCAGCTCCCATCTTCGCAGCTCCAGCAAAAGGCAAACCAGCCGTCAACACCGCCCCTGTAAGTTATACCCTTCTCCCCCCTTCTTCAGCAGTGACTAGAAACACCCAAAGTTAACGCATAACCAGACAACCGTAACCTGCAAGCCCACCAAAAACCTCTCCACCACAAAAACCTTCAAAGTAAACATCGCGCGCGCCAAAGAGCAAATGCAAAAAGCCGGCCTCAACACCGGTACATCCGGCGACCCGCACGTCTACGGGAACGTGGACAAGTTGCACTGGGGCGTGGGCGCGTGCGACAAGCCCTCTGCGCATCTGCTCGAGTATCCTATTTACTGGGACGGGGAGAAGGTGGAGTGGAAGAAGAATGAGTATACGCTGATGCAGGGGAAGACGCCGATAAGGGTTGTTTATGCGAATGCGAATGGGGTGCCTGTTTATTGTGGGGTTATGACGCATTCGAAGGTGACGGATGAGCATAAGGGGGAGGAGTTTTTTGTTAAGTGTGAGTGATTGGTTGTTTGTGTATTTGTCTGTGTATAAGTGTTGAGGCGTTTCTGAGTATTTGCATTATGGGAGTTTGGAGTTTTTGGGGTCTAGAACAAGACATCGTTTTATATGGGAATTGAATAATCAGTCGGAATCCTCGCAAGGGCTTATGATCACTCAATTAGTAGTCCTCCTCCAATAATGGCCTGGTTTCTTCAGGCAGGCCATATAATTACACTGTACACGGCTATCGTCTGTATTCTCATTGACAGGCAAGAAGAAATCCCAAACTCCAAAATGCAATCATCAATATACGAGAAGTAAAAAGAAACAGGTAAAGAAATAAATAAGGACAGTAGAATATCTGTACATAAATAAAGGAATCAGGGTATCCATAAGAAAAGAAAAGAAGTACAAGAATCGCAATGTATAGACATTACACATAGTAAGCGACGGCCGGACGCTCGCCAGGGATCTATAAGTGATTCCCCGCGAGCACAGTCGGATAGATCACTATTGATCCTCCAGAGACTGTCCCGGGAACGGCAACCGATGTCAGCACCGGCGCAACAGCACATGGGCATAACCAAGTGCTTCTCCGGGAGGGACAGTCGGGGCGCAGGGATAGCCTACCCTGCTCCAGTAGAGATGGGTATCTCTAGAATTCAGCACTAAGGCTGGTACAGAACAAGTATTGCTAAAATCAATGGCCCAGCAAACTAATATCACAAACTTTCTGTAAACCGACTCCCACGACTCCCGTCGAAGCTTGGATGGCTTCGACCTAACATATCAGGTCGTTGCGGAATAGGTGATAGCGAACTATGTGATTGGCGGGGTATATTTATCGGGGCACTGACAGACGACATGCTGGCGGTACTTGTAACGGGTGTCCGGGCTGGTGATGCACGCATATACATAACTGAATCGTTCTCTTCGGCTTCCCGAGTGTAGCTCACATCCAACGGCATGCCGAATGGTGTCGATGGCGGAGGCTGTGTTGAAGGTGATCGTGGATTCACCGGCGACCCAGGAGCTGCCGACGTCATGCTCGGTTCCGATAGCGTTGGTGACCCGGTGTCGTATCCGCCTCCAAAACCGTCGCCGCCATGCGTTAGCACGGATGGGATCTTTCTGCCAGAGATCTTCTGGAACCCCCGCTCGCTACCATTAGATACGAGTGTACTGTCGGTATTCGTGGTCATGGTGGACTGTCTCCATCGTTTCATAAATGCCGGCGCAAAGTACGTTGCCGTCAAGAGCGAATCAGGACGCGACGCCATTCCAGCAGATCCACCACCACCAGCCATATTCCCTCCAGCCCCGGCTCCTGCTCTTTCTGTCGACGGGAGAGCCTGCTGAGATTTGCGCATGCTTGCTCTGCGCTTCAAGAAGAAGAGAGCAAGGACCACCAGCATCACCGCACCAGCCACACTACCAACTACACCACCCACGATCTTTCCCGTCGTAACAGGACCAGGCGCACCAGAGGAGTTTTGATTCGGGTCGGTATCGGTCGATGTAGGGTTTTGCCCGCTGCCTGTCTGTGTAGACCCTCCTCCACCTCCGTAACCACCGCCAACCCAGCCACTGTAACTGGATGAATCGGAACTGGTGGTACTGGACGATGTCGATGTTGAAGAGCTGAATGATGAGGAAAAGGACGAGCTGGTGGACAAAGTGGAAGAGGTGGTTTTCGTGCTCGACCTAGTAACAAGACTCGCACTCGTGGTTGAGGATAAAGAACTGGAAAGGTCTGATGCCGAAGGACTGGAGGTAGGAGTTAAAGAAGTCGATGACGGGGTAGGCTGTGACGAATTGATCAACGGACGGGAGGTCATAGCGGAGGAGTAAGTCGATGACGCAGCGGAGGCTATCGACTGCGAGCTACCGGTTAAACTGGGCGTATCTGCCGTGGGAGATGTGTATCCCGGAAACGCAGTAACGGATCCATCGAACCATGCATGAGACGAGGCGAATGTCACCTCTGCTGACTGCGTGGAAGTATAAGATTCATCATCGATCACATTCACCACTGTAGCCCACACTTTTGCCAAATCCTCAGAGCTGGCTATGTCCTGCCGCTTATCGAGTACCGGAACCACCTCATGCCCAGTGCCGTGTCTTGTATGATGATGCGATCCGCAGTCAGAGCCCGAGCCGGTAGAGACTGGGTGGTGGGCGATAACAGGAGTGCTATGAGCCGCCACGCGGCTCCGCTTCTTCATCAACCTGGTCAGTCGAGGATTCCTACCAATTCCATGATGGGCCATTCTGTTAACCGCCTCTTGGTACCAAGTATATCCGGTGCTGAATATAGCCGAAAACTCTCAACTGAATCGGCCCAATAAACAATGTCCAAGCAATTGAAAGGTAGAGTAAAGATAGTCAAAAGTGTCTGCCTGCACGACACTCAGGGAATGTCCAAACGAAGATGGAATAATGAGCGATAAACGGATATTTCCGTACTGGTCGTGATAGTGTCGGAACGAATGTAGAGCGAACGCGTAGCGTAGCGAGAGAACCACGAGATTGACGTAGATGGCTGATGTCAGAAACGAGCGACCAATTCGGTAGTATATCGAGCGAAGACAAAGAAGTCGCTTATCCACGGGCGAATCTCAATGCGAATGAACCAAGGAGCGGACGTCAACCGACACTCAACAGCCGACTAAATCGAGTAACGAATGGTTAAAAGAACGAGGGCATCGAAATCGATCAAATAAGATACTAAAAGCCAAATGACCGGATTAGCCCGCAACTCAATTATATCCCATAAAATCATAAAACCCATCAAACCTACCGTAAACGAATGAAAGAAGAGAAACCGAAAAGAACCCGCAAAAAAAAGGAAAACTGTCCTGTCTTTTTCCCTTTCCCAACTACACTAATCCATCCTGGTGACGATCACACGATATTCTCGAAGCAATTGCGAAAAGGGAAAGAATAAAAAAAAAAAAAAAAAAAAAAAAAGTAAATATCAACGGGCGTAACTGTGACGCGCAATTTGACTTGTCTCTTTCCTTTTCCGCCCTCCACTTTGTCTCCTTATGTGCAGCTCGAGGATCCACGCTGGTTCCTGGTTCCGGACCGGAGAATTAATTGGCGAGATTAGGGTACCGATGCTCGACGCTTTATTTTTGTAGATGGTCGACTGAAGAGGGATTCGTTCGTCTCGGTATAGCTCTGTCCATAAGTGAACGGATTGGATGTTCGTCGTACTCGATACTCGATATTCTTGTTGTTGTTGTTGTTGTTGTTGTTGTTGTTGTTGTGTTCCTCACTCTCCGTACGGGGGTCGTTGGCCCACTTTTTCCACACCGGGTCAGACAACGGGTCGACCTCCGAATCGAATCGAATTGAATGAAGACAGGACGAAAGAAAATCAAAAGAAGGAAAGAAAGAAGGAAAGAAAGAAGGAAAGAAAGAAGGAAAGAAGGGAGGGGGAAAGAAACGAGAGACGTGGGAGAGACAGGTAAGAGGGAGGTGAAAGAAGAGAAGAGGAGATGAGCCGCGTCGAGGAAATGGAAATCCGTTAACGGTGCTAGTCCCCGTCACTAGTCCCCATATAGTCTAGCTGCGGGCAGGTTGGATTAAAAATAAATACAGGGCAGTAATTACAGAGTCAGTAGTAATAATAAGCCAAGTCAGGTCCATGGTTCAGTCTTTCAAGGATAAGCTACCACTGAGAGGATATTTGCTTGTATATGCACATCTAATTTCACATTCAGTTTCTGTACTCCATACATAACATACAAAGACATACAATACAATACCGTAAGTGCAAGAAAGAAAAGAAATAAACAGGGTCTGGCCAATATCAGACCCGGTCGTCAGTGCGTCAAGTCGGCAACACTAGTCCCCATCCAGACTAGCTCCATACACTAGTTCCGCCATGGTGGGTCTGAATGCGAGATGCGAGTGGCTGCAGTTTAATTAATGGCACGGTATTGATTACCGCAATATTACAACGTACAGGCTGTGACAGTACTTTGTCCGATGCAATTGCAACGAGCAAGGGACCAGCCAGAACTATTGAAAACATCAAGAAAAAAGGAACCAGGTATCTGTCAGATTCAGGGGAGATCAAATCAGTTCCATGTTCAGAGGTTTGTCGCGTTGGTGGTTTGTTGTTCAGGTCTTCTCCTTTCCCCTGATAACAACTAAAACTCTAAGAGCAATTTAGTCTGTCGCAAAGAGATATGCTCGTTTAAATACTCGTATATTATGCCACTGGGTCTACAATCTACAAATATATTAATCCTATTTATATCCCGTCATGATCGGATCGCGTGGGCCGAGAAAAAGAATGGAAGATTGGAAGAATGGAAGCCCGATGGAAAATTCTTGAATTTACATCTCAAGTTGGAGAATACAACACCACAAGCCAAAACCATTCATTCACAGCAATACCAACCACCCAGTCTTCAGAATCTGTACACAAAACAATTCTCGATGCATACGTAGAAATATCAGCACGAGCGTACGCCTCACCGAATTGATTCCCCCTCGGTTTTACCCCTACCAAAACAAAACAGGGAGGCTGTGGGTTTGTAGAAGCAATACAAAATCGGTGCATTTCGCAGGAGGAGGGGTATTAAAATAAAAGGGACACACATGTCTCGCTGTCACTCATAACTTAAAAGGTCTCCAACTCATCAGCGGGCACTTCATCTTCGGCGGGAATTTCAAAACCCTCCTGCGTTAACCGGTCAGTGTCTTTTTCGAGGTCCTGGTGTTGAGTAGTACTGGGTTATCGCTTCATACCTCTGTCGAGTAGAGGATGCCCTGGATGTGCTTGACCAGGGAGTCATCGTCCTTCTCCAAGTCCGGATCGGCCTCGATAGCGCTCTGCAACAACAGCTCAATATCGCGAAGCTTAGCAAAGTAAAAGTCTCTCTCCTTCTCCAAACCTCCAATTGCTTCCTTCTGGGTCGCAACCTCCTGTTGCAAAGCGGCAGTGGCCGCACTGCTGGCTCCAGCAGCAGCAACGCGTGGGCGGACAGCAGCAGCAGCAGCAGTAGGAGTCACACCCCGACGGGCAGAGCTTTGCGAAGTCGCACCAGAACGAGAGCCGGCGGAGGCGGGAGGGGCACCAGAAGCCTTGCGACGAGCCACAGCATCATAGTCACCACCAGGGTAGTGCTGGTCCCAGTATCTCTTTGTCCACTGAAGGAACTCGAGGTTGTCTTGCATACGGCATTTCGAGAGTTGCTGGACGGGAATCGGCTTGTCGACTTGGTGCTTTCCGAAAACATCTAAAGTCGCACAGTTTAGATCCATGTGTTTTAAAGAAAGCAAACCGACAGATCAGACGACAACGTACTTTGAAGAATCTTGAAGTTCTGCAGGTAGGCGTATTCAGAGTTGACATTGAACTTAACACGCGACATGGGAACGTCCACTATAAGATGCCAACCCGTCAGTAAGCCGTTGAAGCATTAGACTACACCCACACGAGATCAGATCCACTCACTGAATATCGAGTCAAAGATCTGACATAGCGCAGCACTGTTGAAAGCCACCAAGTCAGTCCCTTGTCACCTCCAGACGACCCCCAGAAAATATTCTCATCACACTCCGCCTCACAGCCATGCTCAAATGTAAATTCCAACAGTGTTTCGCCATCCAGGACAAACGCGTATGTTCAGAAAGGGGGGGGAGAAGAAGCGCTTTTTTATCCGTACCCAGTTCCGCATTGCTCGATCTTGGTAATGTTCAGCTGCAACAAGCTGTTGATCCATCCAAGCAGTTCTTGTCTGCAATTGAAAGACCTCACAGTCAGTAAAGAAGCACAAGAGCAATTATCTCCATGTTTTCCTGGGTCAAATCTCACCTGGATTCACCCATCTTGTCGGTGGTATTTGTGGTGGTGGTGGGGTAAAAGCGGTGTCTAATCCAATCTTCACGGATACAAGAGTTCGCGGAGGAGAGAGAAAAGTAGTCGGATAGAGCGGGATGAAAAGAAAAGAATCGGCAGCAGTCAGTGAAACCCAGAAGGATTTGTTGACGGTTTTGCGACAGGGAGGAAAGATCGCAGTTGAGGATTGTTTTGCTGCGTCGCCAAAACCCACGGGTCGCCCAGGCGCTAAGTCCGACCCAGCCAATCAGAGGACTCGGTGCCTCTTGTCTGCCAGCCTGGCTGATGCCTTGAGGCCTGAGGTATTTATGCAAAATCGGGTAGAAATCGATAGATCGGCATACATAATAACAACGGTCTCCATCAGTTGCTTTTAGATACTGTACAGAGTCTAATCAGTAAACTCAAGAAGAATAAGCAATAAAATATACACAAATCTATCAATCGCTCGCCCTATATACCCAAAATGTATCGTCGCTCTAAAAAAACAAGATAAAAGGCCAAACCCCCTAAAGCGTGACTCCAAACCAGCAAGCAATGATGTAAATAAAGGCAAATCGAAAAAAAGAAGAAAGAATAATGAAGAGATGCACGAGGCACACAGAAGTCAGATCACTCTTCGAGCAAGTCAATGCCATCCAATCCATACCCAAAGTCCATGATAACGGCCCGGGAATCCTGACTGGTAGCAACAACACGACGATAATCCGATTTCACGCTGAGCATCCAGCTAGTCGTCCAGCCTGGCAAGTCAATGGACAACTCACCGGACTGGATATCAAAGACCTTGACGCTCATGTCGTAGCTGCCACTCACGATACGCTGGTTCACACTGTCCAGATGCAAAGAGCGGACCAGGCCAACATGGCCCTTGAGCTCGTTGACCATCTCGCCAGAGTTGGCGTCGAATTGGTAGATCACCTGGTCATTTCCACCGGTGAGGATAGTCCGAGCATCATCGCTGAATTCAACGCACGCCAACCCCCGATCTTTGCTGGGGAACTCTTTTACGCAAAGACCAGAGGCAATGTTCCATAACTTCGCGACCCCATCGCCGCTGGCAGATACGACGAGGTCCCCTCGTAATTGTACCGCGTTCACTGGACCACGATGGCCTAGTAGCTTCTTCACGAGAGCTCCGGTATGTCGATCCCAAACACAGATCGTGGTATCCTTCGAACAGGAAACGATATAGCGATCGTCAAAGCAGACATCCAACACGCCAGCCCGGTGGCCCTCTAGGCGACGGATCGGCTTATAATCGTTCTTAATACCCCACACAATGCATGTATAATCGGACGACCCAGTGACCATGATCTCATCGTCGAACTGAAGACACAGAATGGAAGCGCTATGGTAATCCGATGGTTGTTCCATGGGGGTGACGATTCCAGCAGAGGCGGTTGACGGTGGACAGATAGTGAGAAACGGAGACTTGCCCGCTGACTGTTGGATAGGGTTGTTCACGGGGCCAATACCAGGAACGTCTCCTGGCGGAGGGCCAATGATTTTCAAACACGGCCAAGGATAGTGAGCATCCCATACGCGAATAGTGCGGTCGCGGGAACCAGTGATAATTTTGTTCCTGCATGGAGTCAGACGATCACTGCATGCAACTGCAAGAGGCGCAGGGAAGGAAAGGTGTGGGGGTGGAATGTGGAAACAGAAGAAAGATGCAGAAAAACATACTCATCAAACTGCGCACAATAAACACTGTCTTTGTGCCCATGTAAATAAATTGCGGCGGCCTTGCCCTCCTTCCACCGATGTTCTAGTGCACGTCGGACAAGGAACATTCTCTTCCAATCTTGATTTGGCAGGGTCTTCCCAAGACCAGCCGACTGTTTCTTCTTGGACGAAGTGATACTGGGCCGACGGTGTGTGTAGGCGCGACGGAAAACATGTCTCCAAACATGTCGTGAGACGGCCTGCTCATTCCAAGCACGAGAAACTAACTCCGCCTGCATGAGCGACTTCGGGTCAAGATACGACAGGACTTGCGATGTGATCTCCGAGGGCAAATGTCGCACGGGATCGAGACGTACAACCGCCAATTCCGTCTCGGAACCATCTGCGCGATCGCGCAAATCGATACCGATGCCGCTCTCCGAGTCCAGTGTGATTTTTGCATCCCGTGATTTGACAGCATCGCGCTCCACCCTTGCCGTTTCATTCTGAGCGGCGGCCGCCGCGCGGGCCGCCGAGCCTGCGCCCATGTCATTGGGGAGGATCGGTGGTTCGAGTCCATGACCGGGGATCGGGGCAGGGACAGATGCGGTCGGGGCGTAGAAAATATGCAAAGCGGAGACACTGTTGAGTGATGGTCGACGATTGATGCTGTACTTGAAAGACGAATTCCTCGGCCGGGCATCCCAGCTGCCGCTCGAGAAGTGATACGATCGACCGTCGTTGTCGATATGTGCGTCGTCAAGTTGCGATTGTAGTGTTTGTTTGGACGACTTGTTGCGGATGGTGACAGACAAACGACGGCCCAGGGCGCGCAATCCATCCACGGGGTGGCGCAGATTGGAAAAGCTTCTCGAGGGCCGACGACGTGGAACTGCCTCTGCAGATTGACTTGTATCATCCGGCACCTGGTCCTCCTCCTGGCTATGGCACTCCTCCGCAAAAGCCAGCCCGTTCCATTCCTGATGTTCCAAGCTCGGTGGCAGGGCACCGGAAGTCGTGGCCGTCCGGGGTCGGGGTCTGAACGAGGCGGAGGGGCGTCGTCGGGGAGGAGCAATTGTAGCGGCGTCTCGGGAAGTCATGTCGTCGTGATGCGATAAGAATGAAAGCAATAAGTATGCAAATGTGAATAGACCGGTTATGGACGGAATGCAAGCGATCGAGAGGTATCGGGGGGCGAGGTCGGAGGCGAGCTGATCAAACGGAGGTCGGAGAATAAATAACAATGGGACGGCGTCTTCGCTACCTTTTCTCCCTCGTTTGGTCTAGCCGGCACGTTCTGGTTCCTAGAAAGGGAGAAATAGGAGCTGTCGTTGAAGGAGCTGAGCTGAGCTGAGGCCGGTGGCTGGATAGGAGGCAAAGGACGGGACGCGACAAACCGAATGCAGAACAAGCAAGTAGTTGAAGAAGCGACTGTACAGAATATGGAAAAGAAAGAATAATAAACAAAACCAAGGAATGCTAACAAAGCAAAAGAACAACGCTAAACAACGGCTGTCAGAGCAACTTGTAGTAGTGGTTAAGGAGAGCGACAAGAGAGTCCTGAATCTGATAGATCGCGGGCGGTGGACCATCGGAAATGATCAGTGATAGACTCTCGATTCTCTCTCGCTTCGCTTTTCCTTTGCTGTAGTTGTTAGAGTATTTGCAAGAGGTATATGTACAAGTGCTCAAGTGCTCAGTCCAGAGGGGGGCGGCAAAATAGTGATCATAATTCCAAGAGGCAAAAAGCCAATTCGCCAATTCGGAACCAGATCTCTTTGCGCCCCTGGACAACCATTTCCCGGGTCAAGAAAAGTCTAAAACAGCCGTGAATAAAGACGGGAATTCAGGCTTCATAAGATCCATGGAACTGTTGGTTATGGTTGCTGGAGAACTTTCTCCTTTCTCGGGACTCCGAATACGAGGGACCTTTTCGGAGAGACTTGGACAGACCGGAGGGCAGCAGAGCAGTGAAGATGTCAATAGCAATTGACAGGATAGCAGGTTCTAGTCTATAGCAAATAATCTGCAGGCTCACTGCATAATCCCGGCTGCTCTTATCGATCAACAAATGTTTTGCAGCATCTCCACCGCTTCCGATTACCCCGTGGGGATGCATCCCGATCTATGACATGCGAACATACATCGACGAATACAAGTATTCTTTAGGGAAGTAGAAAGATCATGTTGGGATGGGTAATCAATTACTGAGAACAAGTAAACTTTTCTACTTGGAAAAGTGAATTATCTCTGCGGTAGTGCTGGAGATATATATCTAGGTGTGGGATATGGAGGATGTGTATGGAGATGTATATGTTTACGACCCTCTTTTCTCTGAACTGACTACAAATCAGCCTTATCAAACAAGATGAACTAATGCAGAACAACACAGCCACCTCCGGACAATACTTAAGGCATCCATTCCTCTTACCATAACTAACCTCTATATGTCTACCAGCATCCATAACAACTTCACATCAACATGACCCTAACCAAAGACGACCAACTCCTCCAAGCCGCCTCAACCGGCAACAACCACCACCCCACCACCCTCCTAACCACGCACACCCCCTCCCCAGCCCTCATCCAACAAATGCTCACCGAAGCAATCTACCCAAACGCCCACCTCCCCATCCTAACAACCCTCTTCACCCACTTTCCTCAAGCCCCCATTTCCGAAGAACCAATCCGCTCCTCCTGCTACCAAGGCTCAATCCCCATATCCTCTGCACTCGCTGCCCAAGACCCGCATACCTACACAGGAAGCTTCGACGACGAAAAAGGAACGCCGATGGTCCTCGCGGTGCAGAGTCGGCAGTCGTACGAGTTTCTGTCGTTTTTGTTGGCGAACGGGGCGGATCCGTATTTGCATCATGGAAGGTTTGCACCGATTTTTCCGGCGGCTGTTATTATATATCGGGGAGCTTCGGATGCGGTTGCTGCGTTGGGGGATTGGAAGGTTGATTTGAGGGGGAGGAATTTGCTAGTGAGTGCTGTTGGGCGTGGATATGGGGGGTTGGCGAGGTATTTGTTGGGGCGGGGGGTTAGGCCGGAGAATGATATAGCAGAGGATAACGAGAGTACCACGCCGGTTTTACATTTGGCGGCGAGGGATGGTGATGTTGATATGGTGAGACTTCTTTTGGAGTATGGGGTGGCGGATATCAAGGATGATAAAGGTACGACAGCAGTTGAAGTTGCTGAGGAAATGCAGTACTTGCACATTGCACAGTTGCTAAGAGCATAGAATAGGATAGGGGATAGGGTATCCATAGAAAGACACGAGAGCCATAAAATCAATATCCATTCTGTACCATAAGTAAATAACACAGATCAGACCGTCTATGCAACATCAGGCAAGCTTTTCTCCACCTCCATAGCCTCCTTAATCCCATCCTTCACAGCCTTAACATGCTCCTCACTCAACCGTCCCAACGGCCTCCGCGCAACCCCCCCATACCCATAATAACTCTGCAACGCACTCTTAGTCCCCGGGATAGCAGTCTTGGTCAACACCCACTCCGCCTGACTCAACAGCCCCTGCGCCTCCACAGCCTCAGAAATCCGACCCTGGCTCCAGAGATTGAACACATGCACACAGAGACGAGGAATCACGTTCGCTCCACCGGCAAGCGTAGCAGAACCACCAGAGACAAGAGTCTGGAGGGTGAAATCGGCCATACCACCGAAGGTCACGTAGCGGTGGTTCTCAGCGGTCTTAGTAGAACGACGCTGTCTATCCGCGACAAGCGGGGAAGAAGCAGTAATCGCATCAAGAGCATGCGAGACACGGGTTAATTTACCCGTATTCGCACAAGTAAACTTCGTCCCGACAACATTAGGGTGCTGCGAGATCCGGATAACAAGATCCGAATCCATATCAACTCCCGCAACAGCACCGGGGTAATTATACAAAATAACCGGCACCGGCGAACCATCCGCAACAGCCGTGAAAAATTCATACAGCGCCTGGTCACCCCCCGTCGCAGCCTTGTAGTAACTAGGCGGGAGGATCAGGACATACTCAGCGCCTGCTTCTGCGGATTCTTTGCAGAGTTCGATGGTACCACGGACGCTTTGTTCAGTGGCTCCTGCGATGACGGGGACATTTTGGAAGCCGGCGTCGATGAGCGTGGAGCGGGTTTCGTGGATGACGGTTTTGCGCTCTGCGCGGGTGAGGTGCACGGCTTCGCCGTTGGAGCCCTGGACTACTATACCGGCGAGGCCGGCTTTGGCGAGGCGGATGGCGTGTTGGCGGATGGTTGGGATGTCGAGGTCTTCAGTGTCGGGGTGGAAGAAGGTTGGGGTTGGTGCGTAGGCACCTGGGCGGAGGGGGGTGGGAGACATGATGTTCTGTTTGTGTCTGAAGTCTTCTTACTGATTGAGGTGCTTGTAAATAGATGAGAAAGTTGTAGTGACAGATAACTGGCGCTACTTATATACCCGTCCAGAGCTGTCATATACCGATCCAGGTCGGAGGTTCTCCGGCTTGCCGGTTGTTAGCCGGCATTGCATTTCCGTAGGTACATGCGAGCAATATTATGCTCTCTCTTGAACTTGTAGGTGCTTGGCATATCGTACTGTCACATGTCAAAATCACTTGTCTTGGTTCGAATATCTACTTCCGAGTTTGTATGTGAGGCATATTGTCATCTGTTTAGGGTTTTGCTCTCCGTCAATGAATATGATTAGTGCGCTATATCATAGAAATGATGATTAGTAGAAGACATTCTCATCAAATTCATCGCATCATTAAATCTCGCATGGTCGTTATCCAGATTGCACAGGCTCAAACAGAAGCAAGTTTCTTCCCCCACCACTCCTTCCACCTCACAACCCTCTCCTCCCTCCTCGCCTCCTCAGCCGCAAAAACAACCGCATGACTCCTAACTGCCTCTTCAAGCGTACACCCAACAAACCTCGCCTGCGCCTCCCCAACATCCCATCCCTGATTAACCACTGCATCAACAGCCTGCACAAAACTCCTCGCAAGCCCATAGTCCCCGCCCCCATGTGCCTTTTCCTCCTCTGGCGGTTGACGGGGAACTTCGATTATGGACTCGGACTGGATTGCAAAGTCGTAGATGGTGATTGTGCGGCTGTTGTAGGAAATTTCACCGTTGGTGCCGTAGACGCGGCCGCGGCGTTGGCATTGTTTTTCGGTGGGGGCGATCATGTGGAAGAGTGCTGTTTTGGCGTTCATTGGAGTGGCTGATGATGAAGAGGGTTCGTCATCCCAGCCGATGGTGACAACTTGGTCATCACAGACGTTGTTGTCGGATTCGTAGACGCAGCGGCCGTACCATGTTTTCGAGGCGATCTTGTCATCGCTGTCTGTGTCTTTGTTGTAGTCTTGTTGTAATCGGGACAGGAGAGCTTTGTCTGCTGCATCTGACCCGGAGGTACGGTAGGTATCTTCAATGTCTGGACAGACGATGTTCACCGGCCAGTCGATATCGCCGCGGGAGAGATGCATGCCACGGTAGATCTTGAGGGCGCTGTAGTTGCATTCACGCTCTGCCGGACAGGAAAGACAGTTCGTCGCAGCGCCAGCCTTCCGTGGTTTGCGACGGGGGTTGAACTGCGTCAATTTACCAGTGGACGTGATCGTGCGAGGATGGTGATATACCGACTTCGACGCAGAAGCAGGTGTCTCAGGCGGCGAACAAAGCAACCAAAGAATAAAATCAATATCATGACACGACTTGGTCAACAACGACCCGTCCCCATTAGCAGTCTCCCGTCGCCAATTCCCGCGGACATAACTATGCGAGAAGTGCCACCACCCAACAGGCTCACAGTGTTCAAGAGAGACAATATCCCCAATCACCCGATCGACGAGAAGCAGTTTGCGGAGGAGGATATTATGCGGACTGTAGCGTAGAACATGGCCGATAGAGAAGATGGTGTTTCTATCACCACCATCTGTAGTAGGTTTGAGCGAGTGGTAGACAGATAGACAATCTTGAAGTGACAGCGCCAACGGCTTCTCGCAGAGGATATGCAGATCTTTGAATTGCGAAACGGCATGGAGGATCTCAATGTGCTGATCATCCAGAGTGCAGATGAAGACCCCGTCGACCCCCTCAGCTGTATTACTGCCGTTGCGCCTCTTCACCTCCCACTTCACCCACCCCCTCCAATCCTCGAATTCTTGTCCATCCTGCGGTTTCCCATCACCCCAGATAAAGTTGCGGCCGAATTCCCGTCGTTTGAAAGGGTGCAGTTCGGCGACGGCGTGGATGTGGCCGGTTGTTGCAGTTGTGACGGCCTGGCCGTAGGCGGTTCCGCGTGAGCCAGCCCCGAGGACGATAAATCGGACGGGTCTTGGTGATGGTGATATTGTGCTTGTGGATGGGGAGTGGTGACTTATGGGGGGTTGTGGTTCTTTCATTGTAGCAATGCGGGGGATGGGATAAGAGTGTCTGTGAAGAGAATGGCTTGATGATACAAAACGGGGGTATCAAGGAGTTGAAAGATCCTCGGAAGAAATGGCAGAGAGACGCTATTCATCTCCACAGAGCTTGTGTCCAGGTCATGGAGCTGTCAGTGCAACCAACCTGGGGAAGATGAAGAATGCCCCTCCCGTGATTGGTTGAGCCAATAACACAGATGGGGCTTCAAGATGGCACCAAAAGGGAAAGGTTTCTATCAACCATGGATGTTTCTATTTCGAATCCACTGGTCTGAAGAGCCTGTCGGACATAGTGCGAAATTATGCAATCCACAAAAGATACTGGCAATGGTACAGAAACGGTAGAGGAGCTTCAACTCTATTAATATTTAACATTTCTACAGATTATAATGTGCTTGTGATAAAGTTGAATGCTTATGAAACAACGGGCTGAAATCTCACGTAACCTCGTAACGATCAATGGACACGCATCAGCTTTAACCGCTTAGGTCTTGACATCAGGCTCCTCGCGGCCAATGTACTCCTTGAACTTGAGGAGACCCATGGCCAGAGCCACGTTGTCCTTCAGGTACTCCTGGGTAGGAGTGGCCACCTTGCTCCGGTCCTCCTCGTACTTCTCAATGTACAGACGGATGGTGGCTCCGCTGCTGCCAGTACCCGACAGACGGGTGACGATACGGCTGCCGTCGTCGAACTTGACGTACAGACCCTGGTTCTTGCTCACGCTGCCGTCCAGGTCAGTGTAGGCGAAGTTACCGGCATCGGTAACCTTGCGGCCAGAGACGGTGGAGCCTACGAACGAGTCCTGGCCGGCAAAGTCCGAAAGAGTGGCAATGACCTTGTTGGCCCCCTCACTGTCGACACCCTCGTAGTCGTACCGGGTGAAGTAGGTACGGCCATAGGTCTGCCAGAACTCGTTCTGAATCGAGGCGATGCTGGGAGTCTGGCCAGGGTTGCTCTTGGCAACGCCAGCGATGATGTTCAACCAGGCCACGATAGCCCACACACCATCCTTCTCACGGATGTGGTTGCTGCCGGTACCGAAACTCTCCTCACCGCAGATGGACATCTTCTTGTTGTCAAACAAGTTGCAGAAGAACTTCCAGCCGGTGGGGACCTCGTAGCTCTGGAGACCTTGGGCCTTGGCGACCAGGTCAACGGCACCCGAGGTGGGCATGGAGCGTGCAAGACCGTAGACGCCCTGCTTCTGGAACCAGGGAATGAGCTTGGCGTGGTGGGAAATGATAGCCAAGCTGTCACCGGGCGAGACGAAAGTGTTGGCACCGTAGATCATGTTACGGTCACCATCACCGTCACTGGCAGCACCAAAGTGGACGCTGTTCTTGTCGACAGCCTCCACAAGTTCGTGGGCGTAAACCAGGTTGGGGTCAGGGTGACCACCGCCAAAGTCCGACTTTGGCACGCAGTTCATGGTGCTGCTGCTCGGAAGTCCGAGCTCCTTGACGAAGATGTCGGTACCGTAGGGACCGGTCACACCGTGCATACCGTCGAAGAGGATCTTGAAGTCCTTGTGGCTGCTCAAGAACTCCTTAATCAGGTCGAAGTCGAAAATCTCCTTCAGCATAGTCACGTAGTCGGCGGTCGAGTGAACAATCTCAACCTCCAGAGGGCCATAGGTCTTGGTGCCGATGGCAGAGATATCAATGTTAGGGATGTCGGTAATGTTGTAAGAGGTCAAGGACTTGGAGGTCTCGTAGATCTTGTTGGTGACTGTCTCGGGTGCAGGTGCGCCATTGGCAAGGTTGTACTTGATACCAAAGTCGTTGTCGGGACCTAAGAACGAGAGCTATCAGTGATTTGTCTTCCCAAGCTGTCTAGATATAGCTCTCAACAACTCACCACCAGGGTTGTGACTGGCAGTCAACAGAATACCACCGGTAGCCTTCCGGACACGGATCAAGTTACTGGCAGCCGGGGTACTGAGGATGCCGTTCTGGCCGACGAGCAGCTTCTTGACACCGTAAGCGGCACCAATCTTTGCGATCTTCTGAATAACCTCGGGGTTGTAGTAACGGCCATCACCGGCGATAACGAGGGTGGCATCTTGAGCACCTTCGGGGATCGACAGGATGATGCTGGCCACGAAGGCTTCGGAGTAGTTGGCCTGTTGGAAGACCTTGACCTTCTTACGAAGACCGGAGCTGTAGAGAGAGAATCACAGGTTAGATGCGATGGAAATGAGGACGTATGTATTCGGAGCGCTGCAGACTTACGTTCCCGGCTTCTGGTCCTGGAAGGGCTGGATGGAAACGGTCTGGACCGACATAATGGCTTTGTTGACACTTGTGGAGATGGTACAGGGGAAGAGAAGGAAATAAAGTGTCGGCCACTGATTGTCACCGACAATTGATGTCAAACAACGAGAATAGAGAGAAAAAGAAGACAAGAAAACAGAAAGAAAGAGAAGAAGAATGGGAGATGAAAAAGAAGACAACTACGCTGTCGATTAGGCGGTGGGGATGGAATGGGAAGGAGGGGCAAGCGCGTCATAATTATTTGATGGCTCTATGGCCACGGCCGTCGTTGAGCTTCCGTTTCAATACGACTTATTACTGTGCTATAAAACATACCCAATTACACCCGTTTGCTTTCAGGGAATGTGTAGCCAAGCAGACACTGCAGTTCGACGCCGAGTGCTAGTATTTTCGCTCCAGAGGCTGCCCCGCGATCATCAATGCGACCACCATGACAACAAATCAAAGTCATTCCTATACAAAACCGCACAGGTTCAGTATTGCTACTTTCATGTACCTGTTGCAGACCACCCAATGCGATTGTGTTTGAGTTCCCGTCGTGATGGTTGAAAGCTTGGGCGGGAGCTCTGGCTGGACCGAAATAGTCTGCAAATAGCCCGGTGGATAAGGTTTCCGATATTGCACAAAAAACCGAGACAGCAGAGCAACACAAAAACCGTTGGGAAGATTGCTCAACATCCTCTTAGTATGTAGCGAAAGGGTACGTACGAGGTTGCTGGGCAGGCGTGGACACAACATAATCACACCCCAAACAATCGCTCCCTGTAGAACTTCATCTCCTCAATACTCTCCAGTATATCATCCTTGGCCAAATGCACCTCCCTCTTAGGAGGCACCGCCTGCAACAACTCCTCGCTTCCCCACCGCCTAGCAGCCTCCTTGATCGCACTCACGTCTAGAATCCGATAATGCAACCACTCCAACACCGACGCATACGGGCCCCGTGCCAGAAACGCCTTATCCGCATGCACGCTATTGCCCGCCAGCACCGCCGTTCGCGGCTCCGGGACAAACTTCCGTATGTATGCGAGGAGGTCGGCGGCGGCCATGTCGGCGGTTGTTGTTGATGCGAGCACGGCAGCGGTCAGGCCGGTGCGGCCGTGGGTGTCGACGCACCATTGGGACATGGTGTCAAGGGTGGATTTGGGGTGGTGGATGACGGCTTCGAAGCCGGTGGGTTCGAGGATGCGGAGTTGGTGGTCTGTGATGAAGCAGCAAATTTGGAGGATGCTGTCGGTGTCGGAGTTAAGGCCAGTCATCTGTAGTGTGTGAATCCCGTGGTATAATTAGCGATTCTGTATCGATCGAGGGGCATGGGGAGGATGCAGCTGTATTCCAACCTCGCAGTCGATCCACACCAAGGGATCTGTAGAGCGTGCTAGTGTCATGTTGGCAATTGTTCGACAGAAATATGGTTTCCCAACAGTCTATTGCGCGATTCAGTGAGCTGGGTATAAAAGAGAGTTGAAAGAATTGAGAATCGCAAACCTGGCGGAGAAGGCCGATGTGCGCGAACCGAGGCGAGGACGCGATGCGGTAGAACCGACGTAGCATCCCCTCCGAAGGCACTCTCCAAACAGTTGAAAGAACAGAGAATTCTAACAAAATTCGACTTCACATCGGCACAGTTTGTTTTACCGTGAGTAGAAGTACGTAGGTGGAATTAACAGTCATCGCTGCGGAGAAATCATAGATGCGGCAGCTCCCACCTGCTCTATTGTCCACAAGTATAATAATGATCTTTTGCATTGAAGTAGAATCCTGGTTCATTTCATCGTTCCCGTCGTCATCTATACCTTTTCCCAGCTCTAGGGAGAAAGGACGAAAAAGAAAGCAAAAAAGGAAAAGCAAAAGAGCCATGTACGATAAACCCGAGTACATCATCGAACATGCCCAAGAGATTATACCCCATCCCGTTAAAAAGCCTGTTAGTCATGGAAACTTCTCCCGCTCCCCAACAATTATGCGATGGTATCACTTCCAAATTTCAAAGTGCGGTCATCATGGACATGGCAAGCGACATGCAGGACCAGCTCCAGCGAACAGCCCAGAAAAAAATAGGAATTCGAAGAATCGAATAAAAAACAGCAAAAGAAGAAGCCAATCACCGGGCTTTAAGCACCGGGGTTACGCCAGTCCATCAGTCATGAAAAAATAGCAGAAAATAGGCAGGAAATTCGTACACAATATCCAAAAAGCACTTTGTCATTGCACTCGTCTCAGCTAACCACCGAGAGGTTCAACAAGAATGGTGGAATCATAGCTCCTCTTCATCCTGTGGCTGAGAAGTAACCTGCTGCGGCCCAGGCTCCGGAGGCTTGAGAGACTCTCCGAAAGGAGTCGAAGTGGTACCGAGCCCTGTGGTGGCTGCCGCGCCAGAACTACCCAAAGCATCGGTGATATTTGTGGACAAGCCCGACCCGATCCGCTTTCTGATGGCATTTTCATCTGCTCCCGATACGCTGGCTCGTTGCTTCTTCAGAGGGCTTCCAGCTGTTTCGCCGTTTGCCGCGTTCATAGCCGGCTTGAATAGGTCTGATGCCGAAGTGGCTGTCGCAGATGCGGTTGGAGGACTCGTAGACAAACTTGACGAGGACTGCTTGGTCTCGCCGGAAGCGGAGGTGTCCGTAGCGTCGGCCTTGTTACTGCCAGATAAAGAAGCGGCAGAGTGTTGGCGTTTAAGCTAACATTTCATCAGTAACAGGAAATAGTAAGAAGCGCACGGGTTGTATATCCTCACCTTGATTTTGCGAACGCCCTCTGCAAGCTCGCCTCCGAATCTGGAATCGTCCGGAGAGAGATGATGGGTGTCCTCCTTGGTCTCTTCGTCATCGGCTTTCCCGAGGATCGAATCATCATCGTCATCATCGCTGTCCATATCATCATCGTTCTTTGAGGCCTTTTTGTCCTTTTTGTTCTTCCGTTTGTCCTGCTTGTTGTCCCGGAAATTGAGGAATCCCACAGTACCACCCGGCTTGAGCGGTCCAAGGTTGGAGAAATCGGGTTGGAGTGACCTCCTCTTGGTAGAACCTGGAGTTTCTTGTGCCTTGGGGTCTTTCAAGATGCCCATCTTTTGCAATTGCCCTGGAGGTTGATCAGTAAACATGGCTTCTGCGATTTTCGCGGCTGCGAAACAATGGACAAGGCCAAAGAAAAATGTCTAGAAACACGACAGTATAACTCACGTGATCCTCTGTACATGAAAGTAAAAGTGGCATAAGGCTTGTCTGTCGGGTCAATCCCCGTCACCGTTTGGGTGCTAATGGACTTCGGGTCCAATGACTTTGGTTTTGCAAAACTCGTAGTATGGTCAATGTCAGCGCCTGCGTCCCCGCCATTCCCTGCGGCCTCATCGTCGTCGTCATGTGCGTCGAACTGCGGGGAGTATTCGCCCCGTTTGATCTCCCCGGAGGCCAGGACACGGTAAAGTGCCACCTTAATCTGTCCGGCAGACTCGGGGATAGGATCATCGTCGGAATCGGAGGATACTTCATCGTCCGACACATCCTCCAGCGCATCGTTGCCGTATCGCATGATTCCTTTGTCCGCCTTCGATTGCATGTCGCCGTTCCCATCGGTTGAGTTTCGATTCTGACGACGCTTTTCGATCTTTTGTCTCCGGCGTTCAATTTTGGCGGCAGCGTCCTTTCCTTCCAGGTCCAAGCCATTGAGCCACCTCTCCAAACCAACTTCCCGGAATAAAAACTCCCGCTCTGCAAGGCCACCTCCCTCGGAATCGGGTACGCTGACCCAACGAGAATTGACCCAAGTCTCCTCGCCTCTGCGAAGTAGAGTGGCTACTTCTTCCTTCTGTCGACCGTCGAAATAGATATACGCCGCAATCGTTTCGTTCGGTGAGTTTGTCAGGGGTTGATAGGGGGCAACCATGTTGCTGTACTGTCCTCGCTCGCCTGTCTGGCCCGGGAGGCCTCCAACCACCTTTGCCTTGGGCGAGGGGTTCTCCGGTGTTGGTTTCGGTGTGGAATATGGAACATCCTGTCCGGAGCTGAGGAGGGTGATTGAGACTGCAAAGGTGGATTGCTCGGGTTTTCCAGTAGCGGAATCAGGAAACTTGGGAGGTGGCACCGGAATAAACCCAGCTATACGAGAGGCTCGCGATTGTCGTTGAATGGAATACTCCGGGATGGGACCATCCGGCGTGTGTATGCTGACAGCGAGACCTTTGAAGCATGGCATGACGGTGAGAAGATGTGACAGGTGAATACTCGTACTCCTTCGGCTCCGGCACCCAGGAAATGTATATGAAACCTTAAAAAATGGGAAGAAAGGTTGGGGGACGAGGTAAACCGAGCGCGTGTGCGAAATGTAGGTGGTGGGTTGTGGAGGCGGTCAGGATAGTAGTCTGTTGTGCTGTACCGGGGGTCGAATTGCAGCCCGCTGCTGCACCTCGAACAGTCGAAGAAAACGAGATCTGCAATATACAAGGGAAAGGGGGGCCTGGCTATCTATTTGTTTGATTAGTGCCATTCCAGAAGCACGAGGAATTCCGCCGGATAGAAGGGGGGTTTGGCTCTTTGGAGGGGGGCGGGAGGGGGGAGATCCACTTACCAAGCGGCGGTTAACACAAGAGGAACGAGGTGAGGTTAAAGAGTATTGGCTATCAACGGCATCAGTCGATAAGAGTGATGCAAGTAATACCGGTCAGACACTGATTCGACTTCTTGACGACGACTGGAACGTGGACAAGAACGACAAACAGCAATGCAAAGCGCGCATCGAGAGGGAAAACTGTTCTCCTGTTTGGGTGGTCAGTCAACTCCAGGGCCCGGGAATGCCCCACGTGACACACCTTAATCTTCACCCCTCGTTCCACGGCGCTGTCGGGATCGTGAATTGAATACGATAGATGGTAGATATGGGCTGTCGCGAACTACACGAAATACACGACTTCAGCCGCGGAATTTTGAAAGAATTTTCTATGACCGAAAGAATGAAGCGTTGAGAATGTCAGCTGGCACTATCAGGACAACCATGGTTCAATAAATCCCTATCAATGGTTCCTAAACAATTATGTCATACATACAATGACAGGCCATCCAACGTTGCTATTGATTGATGACTTTTTATGCCGTTTTCAGGGACTGCTCATTTGCTCTTAATTAAGACCGGATTGCTTCATATTTAATATCTCAAAATACTATCTACACGAACAAGCTCTCAAATCAATGCTGGTCCGAGTTTGCCATTCCATCAATCCTCGCACGAGCGTTCTTAAAGTTGTCCGCCATCTGTTCGGGCGTGATATCTCTCTTGGGGACATCAACTCCTTTCTGAACAGCATCCCGCTTCTCAATCTCTTCCTTCCACTTCTTCAATGTGGGCCATTCTGCTAGGTCGATTTCCAGAGCAACTGGTGCGCTTCGGACCCATGAGTAATTGGCGATATCCGCAATAGTGTATTTCGAACCCGCCAGGTAAGGGCTCTCCTTTAGGCGAGACTCAAGGACTTCGTACAAACGCTTCGTCTCACTTATATAGCGGTTAATGCCGTAGTCGGAGCGGGCTCCGGCGAAGAGCCGGAAATGGTTGGCTTGGCCTATACGCAGTAACGGGAACAGTTAACGATAAGCCATTGGTGAAATAACTGCACTTGAACCACGGGATCATACCCTGCATGGGTCCAACACCACCCATTTGGAACATAAGCCAAGACAGCTCCTCCACATATTCAGATGATCCAGGCGCGTAACTGATCTTCCTTTCTTTGTCATACTTGTCTGTCAGGTAGAGCATAATGGCACCGCTTTCGAAGACGCGTTGGTTTCCATCGAGGATTGCGGGAATACGGCCATTGGGGTTAATCTTTAGGAACCAGCTATATACCCGACTGTCAGTTTCATGCTCTCGGAACCCGCTATCGAATTCAAGAAACATGTCGCTCATACTCTTCTTTCTGAACATTGGTGCTGATGTTGATGCCTTCGGTTTTGTATGGTAGACTCAATTCCTCGAGGGTAATGGAAGCCTTCACACCATTGGGCGTCGGCCAAGTGTAAAGAGTAATGTTAGAGGACATTGTCGAATAGAAGGAGCTCGGGGATGCTTTGAACGCGGATGAAAGTTGGGCGAGACGAGATGCAGCTTTCCAAGATCCTGCACTTGACACAACGCGGGGCAACATGGAGGAACGTAAAAGAGGGGAGAGAAGAAAAGAAGAGGGCCCTTTTTAAGTCAAAGCCAGCGCTTAACCAAACTAACAATGGATGATTCTGGCAGGTTAAATTCCGCTGTCGGCCTTCTGTAATTTGTCAGCTCGGAGATAACCCCAGTGATGTCATTATATTCCCCCGCATCTCCAAATCGGGGGGGGGGGGGGGGTTTTGTATAGCATCAAATATAGCTCTTTACCTATAGTCACATGGATTGAGTATCTGTATTTGACTGTTGCCTTCATAGAAAGTCACCATTTTTCGGAAAAGGTCATCTTCTGGTAGACCTGGTATTTTTGGGGCAAGCGTTTGGTTGACCAAGTCCGGTGAGGATACGGAGTAGGTGTCTCTAGAAACGGTGTAGTTTCTGAGAAATCAACTCTACCGCGGAATTCATAATACCAAGCCCTTAAGGAATGTATTCTCCAGGTCCAATTCACGATTCCAGACAACCATTCGTCATGTGCGGCATGAAATTCATCATCGTGATGCCCGTGTCACGTCTATTAGAAATATCTATCCACCCCACAATGGAAGATTTATTGGTATTCATGAATTCATGTCAATTTCTCCAGACAAGACATTTTCATTCAGCTCCGTTGCCGTTGCTATGGCTGTACATTTACCCATTGTCTGTTAGTGGGGTTGTGTGGGTACATGATTTTCAGGAACCCGCACGCTAGTCCCAGTTAGTATTACAACTGCGAGATACAACGCCATCTTCATGTTTTGTTCCTACTGAGTCCAGACACTGTCCATTCTCATACATCTTACTCAAGATGGAAGACATAGGCCCATACCTCGACTATGATGGTGAGGACTACGAATGTCTCCTCTGCAACAGATATTTCGCGTCCATAGCTTCTCTCTATCAACACTGCAAGGACACAACCTACCACGAATGGTGTGATCCCTGTCGTCGTGTCTTCATCTCTCTCGACGCAAAGAGAGCTCATCTTCGCTCTGGCTGTACTTCTCGAGGTCGGCTTTATACTCCTCCACCCAGCCCTCCTCTCTCGGCCAGCAATCCCGGTCCGGCACATGGTCATCAGGTGAAGGCGGCTCATGGCTGCAGTGATTGTGAGGAAGAGTTTACCAACGATAGCAACCTGCGAGTGGTATTTTGCTCATATCGTTCCTTTTGAGGCTTAGGAAGGCGAACTGGAAGCTAACCCACGATGTCGTATAGCACAAAAAGACCCACGAGCCCCAAGACCTCCCCTGCTACAGCCGAGACTGCGACCGCACCTTCAAGAAGCTTTCCTCGATGCTTATACACCTGGAATCAGGTTACTGCGACTCCGGCATGGACGAAGAAGAGATTGAAGAGATCGTTGGCGCTTCCTACCTCGCCGACCAATTTCTGGATGAAGACGGTTATTTCTGCCCTGAGTGTGAGAAGGAATTTGATACCTTTTCTGGAGCTTACCAGCACGCGGAGGATACAACATCTTGCTCATATCTTCTTTCCTATCCCCATTGTCTCGCCAGGATGAGCAACCAAATCAGAAACAGGGTCCACTAGCGTTGCGATGCTTTGTTGAGGGTGTTCCACGGATCTGTTAGGAGTACGGAGTAGATTACTATCATTTCTTTCTTGTTATAAGTCCCTCAAATTGTCATCATGAATAGCTTCTAATATGTAGTTTTATTTGTTCTCTGAGATAGTCCGATAGCTGAATCGATCACATGTCTTGGTTTACACCCAACGGGAGTGATGTCTGATTCCGTCCAACAACAGGCTGAGGGAAGAGATTGTGTTCATATTAATTGACTTGTCTTGATGCTTAAACTCGATCCCCCTCTCCTCTCTCTGTGAAAGTGGTAGACGACGCGCTGAGGGGACGGAGATTGACTATCTTGTGTGTTTTTTCTCATCTCATTCTAATTTCTTGATTCAGATCTTCTGAAACCACTTTCCTCGACTCTTTTCCCTACTCTCTCATGTTGGATTATGACAAGCACGTCGAGCAAGCCTAGTGACGTTGGACATTGACGCTGTAGGCAGAACTTGACTGAATTTGTCTGTCAAAGTACGTCTTGGAATCCCTTGGTTTGCCATCGCTATCTCAGAAACGAAGTTCACATTGCTAACTCAATTAACAGTTCATCTCCGCTCCCTGTGGTACCAACCTTCTCACCTCCTGTTCAGGACTCCTACACCCAGTCCACCGATTCGACCATGGTCCTCGAAAACACCCTCAAAGCGACCTTTCAGGTTTTCGTCGGGTTCCTTGCCACCAGGTGGGAAGAAAAAAGCTCAACTGAGACGCCGGCAGTGTTGGGTCCATATCTGCACTATGACGGGGAGGATCACGAATGTCTCCTTTGTTCTCGGTACTTCGCGTCCCTCGCGTCACTTTACCAATACTGCAAAGATAAGAGCTACTATAAGTGGTGTGAGAATTGTCGCCAGGTGTACATCTCCACGCATAAACACACCAGATGCTCTCCAACCTCCCACCTCCACGCCCCCTCCCCCTGATACAGTGATGAGAGAGCTGACACACCTGTTATTCTGTAGTTATAGCACAAATCTCGGCAACACCTCTCCCGTGAAGTTTCATGTTACAGCAAATCGTGTGATAGGACGTTCAAGAAGATATCGTCCATGTTGATACAACTTGAATCTGGAGCTTGTGAATCGGGCATCGATAAGGTTGATCTTCAAGACATGATTCACTCCTCTCAGCTCAGCCGCCGATTTGTTGACGATGATGAATTCCTCTGTCTGGAATGTCTCAAGAGATTTTACACGTTGTCAGGGGTCTACCAACATGTTGAGGCGAGCGCGTCCTGCTTCTACTCGATAACATATCCGCATTGCCTCGCAAAGATGCTCAACAAGGTAGAGAAAATGGTCGATAGGTACTAGCGTCTTGACTTGTCGGTTTTGCGCTCCTCTGTTGTTTTAGATTACGCTTGCGTTGCTTTGCAAGATTTCAATATGTCGCGATGTATGGTAGATATGTGTGTATTCCTAGTTCAACCTTAAAATACAACCTCGTTTATTTGAGAAACCATTGTCGTTTGGTTTAGTTTAGTTTGATAAGGAATAATGTCGGACCGATTAGGCAAGTTCCGCCGGTCCGATGATATAGGCCAGCGTGAGCGCACGTTTAGATAGACAAGCACCCAAGCATTCAACCAGCTGCGTTTGTGGGTGAGCCATGTGTTTGAGGGGAAGGCTCGTGTACAGAATAACCACCTGTGAACTGGATGGCGGTTGTCCAATCTGGAGACATGCAGTCTAGCAGAAGCGCGCTTCTGGTCAAGGATGATCTCCATCAGGGGAATGGCAGTTTCGCGATGGAGGGCTGGAATAGGGGTGGTCTGGTATACTGGGAGAGTCCCTTGGAGAGCATCTCTGAGTACTCAGTCACGGCAAGAGAGAGAGGAATCGACTCGATTTGATACAGAGCCCTGGTTCCTGGGCCTGGGCCTGTTTCAACCCGGCCACCATGCCTCAGCCCCATAGCAAAGGACTGAGATGACACAGGCGATTGTAGCCTGTCGCAGTAGGTATGCCCTGGTCCCTCTAACTGTATTGGCTAGTGATCTGACACCAGCAGCTGTCTGCCTGGCCTTTGCAGCCAGGGTCCTGCAGTGTTTGCTGAAGCTCAGCCTCCGGTAAAACCAGATGCCTAGCCAACGCGTTGCACCGCCAGGAGGGGGAGGTGTGACTATGTGTGAGCCTTGAGAAGTGTGGATAGAGCAAGTGGGGTTGGAGTGATTGGTCCCACACATGAAGTGCTGCAGTTCTGTTTTATTAAAGTCAAATGTAAGGCCTTCTCTAGCTCCCCATTGTCTGAGCTCCTCAGTGCAGTGCTGGAGTGCTATGCAGTTTTCCTCCAAGGAGGGGGAAGCCACTAGTTGGCAAATATCATCCGCATATCCAAAGCGGCCGCATCGGGTGCGAAGAGAGCCTTGTTTGAACATGGGCTCGATGAACAACATGAAGAGGATTGGGGAGATTGGGGAGCCTTGTGGGAGACCTGCTGGAACCTGAAATGTCTGGCTTGTATGGTTCCCTAGGCGGAGACTAGCTGTTCGACCTTGGGTGAAGCTAGCTACCCATCAGACCACACTGATAGGCCATCCCTGTTCCCTGAGCCATCTGATCAGTTGTCCTCACAGGACAGCATCAAAAGCACCTTGCACATCCAATGTGACCATGGAAGCCTTCAGACCTCATGACCATGCCTCCTCAATGTCATGGGTCAGCGCTGCAGCTAGGTCTGTTGCAGAATGCAGTGGGAGAGCTCCAAATTGCCGAGGGTGGAGGATCTTGTATTTGATAACAATCCATGCCATTCTGCGTGCTATTAGGCGCTCAAGGCCTTTTCCCAGAACTGACAGGAGAGATTAGTCTGTATGCTCAGGGGGAGCTTCGGTCTCTCTTTCCTGGTTTTGGTAAGTGTCACGGGCTCGGAATAGTAGATAATATTGAATCAAAGTTCCTATCTAAACTATTGTAGCCATCGACGAGAATCTCGAATCTGGAGAAGAAAAGGAAAAAAGGGAAATCTATCTGGATAATGAAGAGGTTTTTATAGGGGTTGTATAGCGGCCTTTGTGATGTATCATCCGTTGATGCGGTGTTGGGTCGTTATATGTGAGCTATCATGTGTGAGCCGTCACAGTAAGGCCACGAGTGAGGCATCTCAGAAGGGAGTAGGATGCCAGCCCTTGTCTAGGCGGTGTTGGTACAGTGTTGAGATGGAGGGGCCTAGGGAGGGCCATGCTTTCCTAAGGATAGAGGTGGTTATACCATCTTTTCCTGGGGTGCTGTTCTTGGGATTGGTGACTGCAGTATGTATCTCTTTCTCTGTAATGGCTGGGAAAGGCAGATGTGGATCACTGATAGGCTCCAAGTTGAGCTCCACGTCCTCTGAGCAGGAGGCCTTTTGCAGAAGTGCCTGGACCAGGTAGCTTGCTTTGTCCTCTGTGGAGCTATGCAGTCGATCTCCTTCTTTTGGTGGGGAGATAGGTAGAGTGCCTTCAGTTCTGTTCCACTTTACTGCATTGAAGACATCCTTTGGTTCCTTGAATTCATCAACCTTTGAGTGCCAGAAGTGGCATTTGCTGTGCCGGACAACACAGCAGAGGGCCTGTTTAGCATCCCCAATGTCTTCTGATGTGGGAATTGGGTCCCGTGCAACCCTGCGGAGGGTCCTGACCATCCTAGTGCAATCCTGATTCCACCATTTTTGGCCGCAGGGCCGGGGGTATGCCCGTTTGGTAGAGGCCTCCAGAGCTGTGCAAATTGCCTGGGTGATGCTGGCTGCAAGCTCATCTAGTTTGGAGGGGGAAGGACAAGGGGGAAGAGTGGAAACTAATTCATCCACATGCTTTTTCTCCCCTTGTATTATCTCCTGGAATGACTTCTCATTGAGGGTGGACCAGCAGAAAGGGGGGGGGGGGGGGGGTGTCTCAGGGGTTATCATCTGTGCCCCATTTGATGGTTGTGAGGATAGGTTCATGGTCTGCAAGAGGTGGGAGGTCTTCCGCAACTTCTGAGGATATCCCAAGGTTGAGCAGAGCGCTATTGGCCCAAGATAGGTCAATCATGTTTTGTCCTCGAGTTGGTGAGTCTGGTGGGAGTGTTAGTGTGAGGTCTTGTGATTCTGTCCAAGATAGGAAGGGTTCTGCTCTGGAAGAGGGTTAAGCGGATGACTGCCATGTAGGATGTTGAAGATTAAAGTCTCCAGCTATTAGGCAGGGGAGGGATGGGGTTGTCTGTGCCGTGAGAGACTCCAGACCTTGCCCTTCATCAACTGCCCCGCAGGGGGTGTTATAGATGTTGACCAGGAAAGCTGTCTTCTGAGGGGTGTTGATTCAGACAGCCAGGATGTCCCTGGAAGGTGGTCTAAAAGGCGCTAGTTCTGCTTTTAGGTGTGGGTGTTTCATTACATAGGTGAGGACTCAGGGCCTATCTGCCCAGTCCTCAATCGGGGCGAGTTGGTGGAATGATGGGTGGTGTTTAGATTTTCGACGGGAGCGGTCTGTAAAAATCCAGGGCTCTTGGATTAGCACTGCATGACAATTATTTTCAAAAGCCAGTTGTAGTGCAGTTTCATGTGCTCCCCAGTTTCAGCCAACATTCAGTTGGAGGATTTCTAGATGAGAAAGCCTATCTAACATGATAGGGGCTTTTCTCTTGTCGGTGAGGAGCTCAGGTTTCTGGAGGGCTCCATTGTAGCAGTCTGGTCTTTAAGCATCTGCTGGCGTGCATCTGCTTTCCTGACTGCAATGAGCTGTGATCTGGATAGTCATTGGATGACTCCCTGTTGTATGGTAGGTCTGGTGGGACAGTTTGAGTGATCTGCTGGGAAAGGTCCACAGCAATTAGTGCAACTTGGGTCTGATGTTTCATCATCCTCAGGAGAGGAATGGGACTCTTTAGTGTGGTCCCTCTTGCTGCAGATTCGGCATCTAGGTGTACGGGTGCAGGTCCGGGGGTTATGGTAGTCCCAGCATTGTGTGCACTGCTCTATACGGGTGCGGAAGGGCTTCAGCTTGATTTGTATATTCTTGCCAAAGAGATTGATCCATTTTGGGACTGCTCGGGCTTGATCTTCAGGGATATCCATGATGAGAGTGTTAGCTAGAGGATTTTTGTTTGAAAAATAGAACTTCAGGGGGACCACCTCCGATTTGGTCTGCCGTTACCATACTAGCGACGACTTTACGGACATGGATGGCTATTTCTGCCCCGACTGTTACAGGGAGTTCCCAAAGCTTTCTGCTCTCTACCAACACGTTGAGGACACTCCTTCTTGTAGCTATCTTCTTGATTGGTCAGAGTCCTTGTCGAGAATGGAGAGAGCACTGGAAGACGATATCTACTGGAGTCAGTGGTAGTTATTGACGCCTCGCTTTACCGAGAGCGACTTACGGACACCGCTGCTTACTTCTCACCGTTAATGGTGCTGCGTTTTCTGCGAGATGCTATGTACTATGACAAAAGTACATTAGATGCATGTATGAAACGGGACTTACATACAAGTGTTGATCTTTCTACAGAGCCTGTACCTACACTATGATTACGACAACAGACAATGTGCTAAAGTTCGAATCCTCCACTGTTAGGTCTATGAAAGCAAAGCCATGTCCGGCCGCCAGCTGTGCCAGCTCTGTATCTACAGATTCACGTTTTTGAGTCCACGGTTACGGTAATAGAAATGCGCTTTGAATCTCAAGTTCTTTTCCTAAAAGGTTTCGAGTGCATGAAACAAACCCTCTGTCTCTCAAATCATACCGGGCCGATAGCTGCGCCAAACCTCGAAACCGACCTGCTCATACCAACCATCCAAACTGACCCAGTCGACAAATACTCCTTCAATACCTCTCTGCTTCATGTTCTCAATCGCATGGCACATAAGAGCTAGTCCAACACCTCCTTTCCGATGCGCCACGTCGACTCCCACGCAACCGATCAAGCCAGTTTTGAGGCCACAAAGAGGTGGGAAGGCCCAGCCTCGCTGGAGAAGAGGCGACGAGGGGGGGAGCATCAGCGTCCAACCCACCTGGTTCCCTTCCTTGTTGAATGCAACCATCACGTTTGACGGGTATTTGTTGGGTTGGAGTACAATGTACGCCTCAACCCAGCCCTGGTTCATCATGTCAGTACTCCTCATTCCAAAAAGGACCAGTGATGCGGGAGAAACAAGTACTAACTGTATAATCAGTGAAGTTCCGCTTCTGAGCTGCAACACACTCTTCATAATGCTCTGGAAGGAGAACACCAAAAGTGTATCCCCGCTCTTTTGCCCGAACTATGTACTTCTCGGGAGACTGGAAACCCCTGATATCCTGGTACAGATCAACAGATCGCGATGTTGGTGGGCTGAGCCGGAATCCCCGATGGGTGAAGAATTCTTGGATCTTTGACGGCAGATCTGTCGGGATTCCGGGCCAAAATCGAGGAAAGGCACTTCCTAAGGCTAGGCGATTGAGTCCCAAATTCTGCCTGAACCATGCCCGAGTTTCCGTTATCAGGGTCGTCCCGATGCCCCTTCCTTGATATGCAGGACCTACAGCGAGCACTGCTAACTGACCCGACGTGATCCCTCCGTTGACTGTAGTGTAAGCAAGCGAGAATCCAACAAGTACTGATCCGGACCGGGCAACAAAGTAGTGTCCACTTGGTCGATCCAACAGAGTGCGCAATCTGTCGCTAGACAATGGGTATCCTGGCAATGTGGTGTTCCACACAGTGGCCAATTGTTCCAAATCACTACCAAGGTCCAGTGATGACACCGTAATTGGGACGTCTGGTGTGTCCTTGGGCCCGACCGGCAAGACCCCCTTCGCGGGTGCCGCTCCAAAAATCACATCCGCGGCGGCAGAGAAGGCCTCGACAGTTGGTTCGTATGTGGCAACGTACGTTTCGATACTAGAGTCTTCAAGGAAGTCGTAGGGATTGCAAGCTGCTATGGCAACCAATTCTCGTACGCGCTTTGGTAACTCCAACCCTAGAGTTCTTTGATAAGGAGACTCTCGTGCGTTGATGGAAGTAAATATCACAACATCTGCGGCTTCGATTTGACGCCATTGCTCCGCTGATAGACCTTCCATTCCATAGCGGATCTCAACAGCATTGGCGTTGTATTTTTGGATGCTGTCGAGATAGACAGTAGCATCGTATGACCCTTTCCTTCCAAGTCCTTCCCCATCCACTGCACCTCCAGCGGGCGTATTGGCACCTGGGAAAAGAAACACGACCTTTGGTGATTCGGACAAGGGCAGAATATCCGCCTTGCTTCGAACGAGCGTTACTGAACGAGAGTAAGCTTCTTTCGCCACCGCAGCTGTCCCTGTGTTGATAGACGCGAGGTTTTCGATCGCCCTTGGTCGCAGAGCAGTATCCCAACTCAAGAACCTATCTTTAAGGTCGGTTACCCGACGGAAGGCTTGTTGAAAACGCGCCATCGGTATTGTTCCGGATTGCACCGCTTCCCAGACTCGATCAATCGAAGCTATTTGCACAGCGTAGGTATGGCAAACCATAATGCTGTCGCTTCCGGCCTTCAACGCCATGACTGCGCCCTGCTCCGTGCCGTATGTAGCCCGAATACCGTCCATTTCAAGACAATCGGTAATCACCATGCCGTCGTAGTTCATATCCTTGCGAAGAATGTTCAAGGCATCGACAGAAAGCGTCGCTGGTAGCTCTCCATCACCAATTGCAGGCAAAGAAATGTGTGCTGTCATTACAGTCTCGATGCCTTCGGCGACCGCTCTGCGAAACGGAACCAGCTCGCATCGTTCCAGCTGATCTCTAGTTTTCGATATCACAGGGAGCCCGTAGTGAGAGTCCACCGCCGTGTCGCCATGACCGGGAAAGTGCTTGACGCTGGGGACGATTTTCTGCTCCCTAAGACCCTTAGCTTGAGCACTGGCAACCCGACCAACGAATTCAGAGTCGTCCCCGGGGCTTCGAACTCCGATCACTGGATTCAATGGCTCCGAATTGATGTCACAAACTGGTGCGTAATTCATGTTGATACCGAAGAAATCCAGCGTTTGTCCAGTAGCTTTACCGACCTCATGAGCGAGCGCTTCGGAGTTGGCGGCACCCAATGCCATTGGACCCGGAACCTGAGCAGCGACTGGGGGCGATATCCTGGTGACGAGTCCGTTCTCTTGGTCAATTCCGATGAACAGAGGATGTTCATGTCCAGCGGCCTTTGCTTCGGTTTGGAGTGCAAGGGTCAAGGACTTGAAAGTAGTCGGAATGTTAGCGACTCGATCTGAACTCTCACAGCTCTGGTTATTGTATCCATCATACCTGGAGTTGTTCTGCATCGCGGATGTTCCGTTTGAATAGAACGATGCCTCCGAGGCCATAGTCGTGGATCAAGGTTTTGATTTCGGGACTGGGAACGAGACCATGGAACCCAACTGCAAAGAGCTAAGAGCATGTCAGCTTGTGTCTTTCTATGGGGAATTCCCTGCAAAAAAGCGCATTACCTGTCCGGCTTGCTTCCGTAGATCTGTCGGTGGCATTCCAGCTGTTTCTCCGATGGGCCCCGCAAAGCGGCGTTCTTGTCGATTGCTAGGCTAAACAGATGACGATTCAAGTAATTGTATATATACGTTATCGCTATAAGAGTGATCAATGCGCCGAGAAAATGAAAGAAAGAGTGTATGGTCGAGAATTGAAGTTGGAATTGAAGTTGATGTTGATAGCCAGCGGGGCCCGTCGATCATGTGAGGAAGGAGCTCCACTATCTACTTCATTCCTCCTTCCTTCATTCTTCAACCTTCCTTGCATTGCGGCTATTAAAACAGCTCCATCGGGGGATTCAGTGCGACATAAAATGCCAGGAAGGCACGTTACCGCACGCGCTGTCAGTTATGTGGGGTAGGATTATCTGAGGTGCGCGATCTCAACCCCAAACTTTTGCAGCTACTGACAGAAGCAATTTACCCCAGAATCTGAAACCGAACGGAATTGTCATCATGACGAGCCCTGAAGACAGCATAGACGATATCGTGACCGGTCAAGAGCTTGATACATTTCGCAAAACTTCCGCGACTGTCAAAGACACAATGCCGCAACAACCCACTCAGCCCAACCGGGGCGAATATGAGCGTCTTTTCGGTATTGACGACTTTCTGGACGAACAGCCAACGACAACTCGGAGAGAGCTGTGGTCTTATTACCTCTATTATAACGGTAAGGCCATATTGAAAATCTCTGTTGATCGGCTCTGATCTGCGTCGTTAGGTGACAATGGGGTTGGTCCGGGATCATACAGCCAAGCATTGTACGTGATCGCAACTGCATCTCGATTGTCCTAGATCTGCATCCTTGGCTAACGACGATCCAGATTTCAGTGGGCCTTGAAAAATGCTGGCTGGCAGCCAGGAACTGATCCCCCCAAGCCGTGCACTGAATCGTCTCCATGCGTTGTTCCTTGGGCTGGGGGTGCACGGTCAACCTCCTCCATCATCCTGATAGCCAATGGCCTTTGCTTCTCATTCATGACGGTGATATTTATCTGGCTCGGGAGTGCTGCCGACTATGGCTCGTTTGGTAGGTGGCTATTGCTGGCGCTGACTGTCGTCTGCTGGGGTTCCCAGTATAGTATGATGGCGATCACGAGTCCGAACCAATGGCACGCAGCGATGGCAATGTATGTCATTTCATATATCGCATATGGTGCTACATTGGTGTTTTATGCTGCCGTGTTCCCTAGGCTCGCTCGATATATGCCACATGTCCGCAAGGCCTGCGAAGATTTGAGGGAGGGTAAAATCGACCAAAGAGAGTATGACACGATCGAATCGTTGGAGAGGAACCACATTAGGTATGTTAGAACAATCGGATTCCAATGGACCACCTAGATCTGACAGTCATTAGCAACTACAGCACTGCTCATTCCAACATCGGCTACCTTTGCACGCTCGTCCTCAATTTGAGTGTTTTGCTCCCGCTTCAACACAACAGATATTCGAACAACCTAGCTCTTTGCTTGACAAATTCATGTCAGTATTGATTCATATCCCCCGTGTTTCTGCCACGTTTAACGATAGCCTAGATTGGGTCATACTGGGCATATGGTGGTTCATATTCCAGCAAAAACGGCCAGGACCCAAGGTTCCTAATGGCTCCAACTATTTTACCATTGGCTTCAAACAGATTTGGTTTGCACTCAGAGAAGTCAGGTCGCTGCCGCAAACATTTGTATACTTTGTTGCATATTTCTTGTTGGCCGATGGACTAAATACGACCGGTCAGTTATACAACTCTTTTATTACGAAAGACGCACGAGATTGAGCTTATACTCACATTGCACAGGGACGCTGGTTTCCATAATCCAAAACAACTCGGTATCCTTTTCATTTCTTCAGATAACCTACCTTGGAGTAACTCAGGCGGTTTGCTCAATTGTGTCGACCTTTGGTTTTTGGTATATTCAAAGGTACTTCAAGATATCAACCAAGAGCATGTTTTTATGTACGAACCTTTTTAGTGTCTTCATTCCGTTGTGGGGAATGGTAGGCCTATGGACAGAACGCATTGGATACCATCATATAGTAAGTCGCCCGGAATTCTCGCGCACTTTATTCCTGCTAACTTATTCGGCAGTGGGAATTTTACTTCTATAATGTCATCTTCGGTCTATTCCAGGCACCTTACTACGCGGTATGCCATTTGGTACAATCTCTTCTTGGATGCGTTTCTTGGCCCCTGACAAATGAAACACAGTACGCACAGACCATGATCAGCGAACTGATGCCCGAGGGATACGACAACATGTTCTTTGCTCTTTTCGGCATCACCAACCGTGCAGTATGTACATATGACCACGTGCCCAAAGTACCTCGTCCCACCACTAACTCGACCTAGTCTTCGATTATAGGACCCAATGTGATTCAGGCAATCATTAATAACACACAAAACAACTGGATGGGGTTTCCCTTTCTATTCGGCATCTGCGCCGCCGCTATGATCATCATCGCATTCGTGGACATTGACAGGGGTCGAGAGGACTGCCGCAAGTTCGCCGAAGCACGCAAGATCGGCCGTATTTCTGCACAATGATTCAGATCAGGCAGCAAACAATAGCAGCGCTACTTAATGATACTAAAGGGGAGTTTGATTTTTTTTTTTTTTTTTTTTTTTTTTTTTTTTTTTTTTTTTTTTTTTTCAGAGGCCGAACGAACGGGTAGATCTCAGGGAGAGGTGGATTTGATTTGTACACAGGGGGGGACCGCAGTGGGTCGTTGGCGCAGTGCCCAAGCTCAAAACTAGTGTTTCGATGTTGAATATGTACTCCATACGATGTCTTACTAGGGTTGTTCTCGACTTTTCCCTGGACATTAGTCCCCCTGTACTCCGTACTTTTTTGTTTCGTGGAGAATTAAGAACTACGGGGCCGCCGTCACGGGGCCGTTCTTTAGACTAAAAGCTCTCTTGACTCATGATTTTTTTTTAATGAAATGAAATTCGCTAATGATAGTAGTTGTAGCCCGTGCTCCAGAAGACATCAAGTAATCGAAACTATATACACGCATAAAACAAAGGGGTATTTATAAAAGGATGTACGAGAAGGGAATCTGGGATGAAAATCGAACGTAAAATAAAAGAATATGACCGAAATGAAGGGGAGGGGGGGGGAGAAAGAATGAGGCAAAAAGTGAAAAGAGAGTCGCCAGTAAACAATGGATCGCAAATGGTGTGGAAAAAAGACAGACTGGTCAAACAAGATTATGATGATGATGAAACAAACAAGTGACAGTAGAGTAGTTGGATGATATGCCAAAATGAACAGGAACAAAATCAGCATGCAACTTTTGAACCCATTTTTTAAATACCCTCTTTATGCTTTATTTTTGCTTTTTGCTTTTTCTGAGTAGCGGAATTTTTTTGAGTTCTGAAAGGACGAGAAGCGACGAAACAGAAATCATGAAACCTCTTTCTGACTAGCAGCCTTCTGCTCATCCTTGGCATCAATGGCTTCACGCCACTTAGGACCGTAGATAGCAGTCAACCAAATGAGACCGCCAGTCAGAGACAGGAAAACAGCACTGAGAGTGTTGAACCATCCGACACCGATGGCCTCGATGGCAGGCAGGGCGACACCGGTACCCAGAGCGGCAAAGACGTATCGGAAGACGTAGTTACCTGCAACGACTTCGGCGCTGCGGCCCTTGTGGTGCATCACGTCGAGACAGTAGGTGTTCAGACTGGGCATGCAGAAGAGCTGCGAGACACCCTGGACGAACATGGCGATGACGGGGACGGGGATGCCGCCGACTTCCTTCTCGAGGGTCCAGCCGTAGATGAGGATACAGCCGGGGACGATGAGGATGATGTGCACGAGGGAGGACTTGAGGCGGTCTTCGGAGACACGCACGCCGCCGCGCTCGGCGACGCATTTCTTCATGCAGTAGTCGACCCAGCGGCCGCCGACGAGACTGCCTGCGAGGAAACCGGCTCCGGGGACGAGGTAGAAGAGGCCGGATTGGATGGGGCTGTGGAGGTTGAAGCGGGGGTTGAGGATGTAGCGGATGGGGGTGAGGAGGGCGTATTGGTTCCAGACGAGGGCACCAGCGGCGAGACCGACGCTGAAGATGTTGGGGTACCTGAAGAGCATGACGATCACGCGGATGGGGGAGATGCGGTGCATGACCATCTTGGTCTTCTTGGGGAGGGCGTGGCCCTTGAGTTCGCGGCTCGACTTGTAGGGGATCGTTTCAGGGAAGAAGCAGATGATCAGCAGGGCGGCAAATCCGTTCATGGCGCTCAGCAACCAGAAGACAACTCTCCATTGGCGGAAAGTAACGACGACACCCTGGAAAGGTTTGTTAGCCAACTCGAAACAGTGGACTCAATGAGGTAGTAACATACTCCAATGAATGGACCAATGGCAGGTCCGACCATACTTCCTGAAAGCACCCAGACCAGTGCAGTTGCTCTCTTGCGTTGCTCGAAGATATCACCCACTGCAGAACTACCCACAACCAGGAAGGATGTTCCTTGGAAGGCAGTGAGAACACGGAATATGAAATAGGATGGCAGGTCAGGCGACACAGTTGTTGCAATGGTAAAGATACAAAACAGCAGACTGCTGACAATGAAGATCTGTAGAGGGTTGATACATCAGTAAGCTGCTCTGGGGCGAAGGACAGTATCCTACAGTGAGAAGTTAAGAGCGTATACATACAGGACGACGACCATAGACTTGGCTTATTGGGCCCCAGAACGTAGACGAAATACCCATGAATGCCAGGTAGAGAGCATTGCTAGCGTTGATGATATCTCCATCGGTTCCGAAAGTCTTTCCAACTTCAGGAACGGCTATAAGAATTGCAGTAGAAGAGATGGGGGCGAGGAAAGCGCAGTATGAGATGATAGAAATAATTGTGATCTTGCGAGCTGGCGAGAAACGCTTGTATTGCTCTGAGTTCTCGTCGTCGGACTCATCGGTAACTTGGGGCAGGTCTTGGTTGGTGAGGTTGCTTGGGACTTGTACAAGAGTATTGGGAGTCCCCGGGGGCTCTCCATACTCTGACCGCGGTCTTTGTGCCTCCTCGGGTGGCAGCTGTGTCATGGAAGAATTTCTTGAGCATCCTTCCTCTGCCGTGCCAGAGGGGTTTTGTTTTGATCTTGAACCGAAGACTTTGAGCATTGTGCTGGGTCAATCGGAGAAAAGGGAAGAAGGAGAGACGAGAAGAGAAGAGAAAAGAGAAAGGCAAAAGACTTGTTTTTGGATGACAGTGGATGGAAAAGACGTCTCTTCAGGAATGTTCGGAGTTTTAAAAGAGATTGTAGGAGTCAAGAGGAACGGAAGATTTTTCTATCTTTTAATAGATCAATCCATGAAACGAATGTAAACTCAAGAATCGTACAAAAATGATAAAACAGGGAATAAGAATCAACAACGAGAGGACATGCTTTGACAAGAGGAACCCAAGGGAAATCAAGAGCGAATGACAAGAGATTTAACGCAATATCGAGCTTAAATGTCAAGAAAAAATAGTCCGACGCCTCCTTTGTCGAGATCGAAGCTTGCGTGTTGCGAAAAGCAAGTGCCCATTTTTGCAATGACTATCATCACATCATTAAAACATGGAATGTGCCTAGACCATAGCCGAAAACCGACTGGGCGAAAGCTTGACCTCCAGCAAACCAAAAGGGTAGTGTGGTTCACCATAAGGGACAAGCGTAAACTCCTAGCAGACCCAATGATCCGCGCATACAGTGGACTCATCATTGCCACTATATGTTCGGGAGAGGGTCCGGGAACGCATAGCTTGGCTTCGAAGTGGGCACGGGATCGACAGATTAGCGCTCCACCGGGTCCATAGGATGGCCAACGGTATCAAAAAGGGATTGCACGAGGTTGAGGTATAAAACAAAAGAAACGGGGACGCATCATCCCACAGGGGTGGATACATACAAAGCGGTAGTATACATGGCGCTGGGTACCGCGGCGCCAAGTCGTTTCGGCTTTTCGGCGTACGGAAACACCCGTTAGACTAGCCGGGTCTTAGTCCCAGGGGCGCACGCGGTTGGGCGGAAATGCGACAATTAATACGCCGCTCACGCGCATCGAATAATAGAGCTGAGAGCCAGCCAGGAGGCAAATTCGGGATCCCGAGATTTTTACTGACTCCGAACGGTAATTTTCGCTTTTTTGATTATTCTCGCATTGTTCATTTTTCTTTTCCTTTTCCTCTTCCCTATTCCCTGTCAGTCTTAATTTGTCGTCTGGTCCATGCGTAGATGTGGAAAGGGGGAGAGGAAAGAGGCAACAATAGAAAACACCGCGGAAAAGGAAAAAAAAAAAAAAAAAGTAACAAACTACCTGAAACTCGATGAATCGGAGAATCACATTCTTCCTTTGGTTTCACAACATCATTGGCGATACAGCATGTAAGAAATGACGTCTTTTCTTCAAACTTCTCCAAAATGAGGAAAGTTAAAAGAACGAGAGAATAATTGCAACATACTCTGAGTTCCAATCCATTTTCGTCCCTCGTCGGAAAAGTAAATCTTGGTGCCGAATTTGTCCGTTGATTCGCAGTCTGGTGGCATCATCCATGGTTGAACCTGCGGTGGCCAGCTGAGACGATAGTACCAGTCGGAGTATACATAGCATACTTTCTCACACTCTGGATACGGGCATAGAACTTGAGCAATGAGAGAGCTATCGAACTTCCATGCTCGTCCTTGGACCAAGCAACAAAATGCGCGAGGAATTTACCCGTGGGCATGGAGATTTCCCTCACGACTATGTGTCGGAATCCCAAAAGCAAGCTCTGTGTGCCTGAAATCCAACGCGTGTATGGTGGGCTGCGAGTGGTTTGAGTTGAACGCAAAGTGATCTACCGTAAAGCCAGCAAAGAAGAAGGAATTATGCCATTGCATAAGTGTCTGGGCCGTGGAAGAGCATCAGGCACGTCTGATAAGATTTTCGATTCGTCCATCATTCAAAAAAAAAGCTTGACTCGATCTACTCCCGTTGACCGATGCTTCAGCCTCTGATTTGTTTGATTTGATGCTGGAAGATTCTCGTCGCATTTATCAGCTCAAAAAGCAACTATCATGGTCCCTTGTCATGTTGTGTCGATGCCCCTTTCTATTCGCCTCTGCGATCCGGGTCGCGTCACATGGGAGGTAGGCGATACAGCCAACGGAATCTGGTACATTGTATGATAGCATTGTACTCTGTAGCAAACTTAGAATGAACAGTAGTGGCAGAATGGAAGAGCATTGAGGGAGTGTTGAGTGCGCGCGTGAGGGTGTGTCGTGTCCAAGGCGGGGAACTGCGATCTGCCGCCTGATGACGTCGGGACGCTTGGCGTGACTTGGGAAACCTCAACATTCTCAATCTCACCTCACACATTTATCCTTTTCCTCCCTCATACGCTCTATCGCACCTTTTCTCTCCTTCAGTGCTTCTCAGCCACTCGATTCAGTAACGATTCAGTATCACTTTTCTTTGTCATTCGTATCATTATCCACACTCTACGTCTCTCCTGCCTACCCCCTATTTTGAGACTTCCGAAGCGCCATCCCACCGCCAACATGACTTCCAAGGATCCACAAAGCAATATTCCTGCTTCCAGCAGAGGCTCTTGGTCGAGTTTCCTCAAGGTGAGTGTGCACTTGCACATGAATTCTATGATGTATTCGCTCCGGAAGCAAAACTTGTAAAAACTCTATCCCAGCACAAGTGGCATGTGGCATCACCATGTTCCTCCGATGTCAACCCTCTGTTCCGGACCCCGTGGAGTTAATACCGCACTTGTTGGAAACCATCACGGCTGATCCTTATGATTTCATCTTCCTAGTCTATTGCCTCTTTCTCTGGAGATCTTTCCTCGTTGACCGCTCCACCGTTTATCCTCTCCTCCACTTCCTTGACGGAATACTCTGCGTATTGGGCCGAGCACCCGTCTTTGTTCGTTGCCCCGGCCAAGGAGACCGACCCTGAGAAGAGGGCCCTCGCTGTTCTCAAGTGGTTCTTGAGCACCCTTCGCCAGCAGTACTGCAGTCGCAGCGAGAAGTTGGGTAGCGAGAAGAAGCCGCTCAACCCGTTCCTGGGAGAACTCTTCCTTGGAAAGTGGGATTCCGATGCCGATGTGGGCGAGACGAAGTTATACAGTGAGCAAGTTAGGTTCGTCACGTCGGCACACTGGCCCTTTTGAGACCGTCGGGAAATTGACATATGCTCCAGCCACCACCCTCCGGTTACCGCCTATGCAATTTCGAACGACAAACACGGGGTCGAGGTGAGTCGGCAGAAGCCGCCCATTGTTACTAAACAGAAAAAGAAAAACCCGATCAACTAATAGTCAAACTCAGTTGCAAGGATACAATGCTCAAAAGGCTTCGTTCTCTAGCACCATTCAGGTGAAGCAGCTGGGACATGCGCTGCTCTCAGTCACCCCACCGGGGGCGGACAAGAACGACCCGGCTCAGCAAGAGAAATTCTTGATTACTCTACCCACTCTGCACATTGAATCCCTGATCTACGGTACTCCGTTCGTCGAGCTGGAGAAGTCCACCAAGATTGCCAGCAGTACCGGTTACGTTGCGAAGATCGACTACTCCGGCAAGGGTTGGTTGAGTGGCAAGAAGAATACCTTCACTGCCAGCTTGTACAAGGAGAGCGAGGGAGAGAAGAAGCCTTTGTACACCGTCGACGGACAATGGTCCGATTCGTTTACCATCAAGAACGCTCGCGCCAAGGAGGAAGTAGAAAGGTACGTAGTGAAGGACAGCAAGACCACGCCTTTGCAGTTGGCATCGCTCGAAGAGCAAAGCATCTTCGAGAGTCGGCGTGCATGGCAGCATGTCGCAGCTGCTATTGAGCGAGGCGACATGGACGCGACATCCGCGCACAAATCTCGCATTGAAAATGCGCAGCGTGAGATGCGCAAGATTGAGAAGGCCGAGAACCGTGAATGGGAGCGACGGTTCTTCAACCGTGTCAACGAGAACGATGATGAGACCTTCCTGCAGCTTGCCAGGATGCTCCAGATCACTGGAAGCCTTGACACCGACAAGACTAACGGTGTCTGGCGATTTGATCGGGAACAGGCGGTCACTGCCCAGCCACCGTACCACAATGTTGGCGGCGAGGCGCTCGGGTTAACCCAGTGATTCGGGATAAAGGACCGATTCCTGACTTAGGTCTTTTTTTTTTTTTTTTTTTCTTTTTCTAAACTTTGTTTCTTGTCTCTGTGTGCGTTGACGTTTGACAATAGAAGGGGGCTACTAGCTGTATTGCGTTATTGTTTTTTTTTTTTTTTTTTTTTTGGATTTCCTTCACTTTTACCGTCTTGGTTTCTATTTCGGTTTTTTTGCCTGCGGTCCTTGTACATAGGAACGAATACTGTGGATATAATAGCTTCGGCAGCGGAAACAACAGAATGCCACTGCGTGCTCCGTACATATGGCAAGAAGGTTAGAATGAATCATAATAACCGATGATTGTCATAATACGCCGGAACACGACGGTCTAGAAGTCCCGTATAGAGTACGAATTCCTATTTCACACCTGTCAATCCCGACAGCACGACCAAATTGACAGCTCTGATTGCAGAAAAGACAACAGCATTACGATGAATTATGATCCTCCCATTGCATATCCGCACAAAAATCCCCTATGGTCCGGAAAACTCTGGGGCCTATAAGGACCTCCCTAAACCAGCTATGATCTACTGGGGATGATCTAAGCGACCCCAAACCGACCCCCATAAATCGACGACCATCACCGTCCATCATCGCTCATCACCACATCCACTCGACAAGCAGGGACCCAGTATTCAGCTGGATCATGCAATACATCCTGCATAATGTGATCAGTCGGGATGATCGCTGGTATTGGCAAAGTCTTAGCATTTGCTTAGCATGATTGTCGTTAGAACACAGGTAAACTAATGCAGTTATTCTGCTGCTCTGCAGGACTGATACTAATCTACTCAGTTGGGGGGAAAAGAAGAAGAAGAAGAAGATAAATAAAAAATAATAAATAAAAAAGCAGTAGCCATAGCCACATCGTACTCCACGTATCAAACCTTCAGGTACCCTCAGGTACAGACGTATTTTCCTCCATTCCCGGGCGTTCCGGACAGGAGTGAAATATAAAATGACACGGGCAGAAAACTTGATCACGAACCCTGACAAACACATGTTATTGGACAGAACAGCCGCAGCCAAAAATGGAAACACCATTTCCGTGTCGGGACGTGGTCCACATACTCTTTTGGGATAAGTTGAGGACCATGGAATCAGGGGGATTGCATCAGAGGGAAAGGTGATCATTATTGGCTTAGCGAGGTTTATTCTTGCCGCATCATTGTATGGCATTCTGGCATTCGTTGTGGTTTGCTTGCCTGTATTTCTAATGCAATCAGTCGACGATGATGATGGCAATTGTGTACAAGCAACCCTCGGGCAGTCGACGAAGACATGAAAAACTAGCGCCACCTTGAGAGGTTTTGCTCAACATGGCATTCTACCTCTGCCTGTCAAGATGATAACGTCCACCACCGGCATCTGTCATGACTGATCAGTGCATGTGGTCATTCTCCCTATGTCCATCAGCGTTGACAAAGCGGTGCGTGGTGCTAACGCTTCTGCTGAGCGAGGACAAGGATATTTCGCACCAAGCCACCAACTCTTAGTTCATCGCTGACTCGCCCTTGTCACTCTACTAGATGCGTGGTCACTATCGTGCCTTCTGCGAACATTTCAGCCAACTGGTCCTTTTATGGAGCTCATTCGAAAGTGACATTCAAGAAGAAGAGCAGTCTCGGAGCGAGCCCCTTCTCCTACAGAGGTCTTGACTCTGGTAGTCGCTTTGTGCCAATAATTGCGACAACTTTACGTCCTGAGGGACCGGGAAGTGAGGGGATTCGTGTGTGAACCGGGCCTTTCGATATACAACCTGAACAGCAAATGGATAACAATTGTTGAAGCGCGTGGTAGTCCAGGAGGAAAACCTGGTGTCTCGTTCAAGCGTGTTATCGGGAAGTGGACAGACTTTTATGTCAATACGGATAGTATCTGAGAGGGAGGCACTATTTGAGAAACAGGTTTCGTCGTATATTGGTAAACCATATTTGGCTTTGTCTACATACTGTATTTCGAGATATTTCCGTATTGCACCAAGAATACCTTTCCCGACCACGGTCCACACGCCCGTATGAGATCCCTTTTAGAAGGTGTTGCTCTTGAGAGTAAACACCCGGACGCTACTCAACACGCTGCTATATCTTCAAGAGCTTCGCTCGATCACTTGTCTGATGCCTCGCTACAAGTCCGGAATTACTTGGTTCGACGATGATGTGTTCATTGGCTCCGAAATCACTTTTCCGGGGAACGCGTCTCGCTGGAAACTCGAGCGAAAGATAAACGAACGTGAATCCTGTCAAAAAGAAGAAGACGTGAAAAAGGCAGGGCTTGTATTTGAGGGGCGTGCGGTGTTCGCTGCTTCGAATGTTGATGATTCGTTCCCAGGGGAAGAAGCCATCATCAAGATTAAAATGCAGTATGACCTCTCCCAACCTAAATGCTCTTCCATCCCTTTCTCTTCTTCATTCCCTCGCATCGTTTGCTTTTATTCTAAGATGAAGGAATAGGATACCTTGGTGGTCCACGGCTAGCAAGCCACCTACAATCCGAGCTGAGCAAGCTACTGAAAAACTGAGCATTATGACTGCAAATGAGATTAAAGCTTTGGATCTCCTCACCAATACAGGGTGCTCAGGTACTCCCACACTATATTCATGGCGCCAGGGAAAGCAGAACGATAAAATATGAGTTCCAAGTGGTCACATAACGTACATTCTCATGGGGAAACTTCCTGGGACTGAGATAAGTGATTTCTTCAATGACCTTGGTAGAAAAGAACGAGACGAGTTTCGAGCGGCATTTAAAGAAGCATGGTTGTGAGTCTTACCTTCTCTCAAATTTTCTAGATTCTGCGTGTCTGACACGGCCGCCAGAGAATGCATTGATTGTGGAATCGTCCATGGAGATTCAGCTATCCAGAATATCCTCTGGGATTGAGAGGACAAGAAATGGTAAGGCTCGTGTTTGCTTGCACATCTCACAAGAAACTAATTGTGCTGTTGTGAATAGTTATTGAATCGATTTCGAGCTGTATTACTCTGCTAGAAGTGACGATAAATGGGATGATTTTATATACTGTTCGTAGAACTTGGCTTGCAGTTTCTATGGTGATCCTGACGATATGTCCACATGGGAGCTCTAATTCAGGGCCAGTTTATTTTCGGTTCATGTTGTTCCTTGAGATTGTTGCATTGTTCCACGCTGTTCTTCATTGGTGTGTTACAAGCCATACTGGCGATTATACATGAGCTTTCCTGTTTCAGTCTCTTTGCAATTGGGGAGATATATCGCAGAAGAATGCATGACTTTGCAAGCCTTCTTCTGGTTGGTGCTACGTACATGCATACACTCTTAGGTTCTTTCCTTTTATGTTCTTCCATTCCTATGTGACGATGCTTTCGACTTGTCATCGCAAATCCCAACTTATAGGCCGGTCTCGAGTACAGAACGAACACTCCGTAAAATTGTCCCCCCGCTGCGTAACCCATCCTTTGGAGCAACAGAACATCCCCCCACCCCATATTTAAAGTTCTTACCTGAATCAACCAAACCCCAACCAAACACCATAAATCAGCACATCCTTTACTCCTTCGCGGTAGTCCCTCATGTGCACAAAGTATCTGAGTAAGCGCAATCCTGGCGGAGATCTGATGGATTTTATTGGCTGTCCTGGTGGTCGATCAGGGTGCTGAGATCTGCCGCTAGGAACTAGTAGTAGGTGGGCACGTGAGATGTTTCATACAACCCCTCTTTGTACTACTCTATGGAGTATGTAGATTCATGCTGTAGACTATGGGGAAGTATGATGGAAGGATTCTATACATGTTGTCAGTGGCGGTAGAAAGATATTCGTTGCCTGCCAAGCATCGGGGGGTATTGCCATTGGCAGTGGCAAGATGACGATACCCACCAAGATATATATATATATATCGCACCAACTACATACTGCCCAACCTTGGGACTTGGAGATATGCATGGAGAAAAGAAGTTTGCCCAGAAATCTTGTTTCCCTCCCATTCCGTATCGCAGTCTGATCATACGTGGCATTGGAATACATAGCACAGAAGGTCGTGACGAGTCTCGAGATCGAGACGATCGATTGATGGAAATTTGAAATATAACAAGGAAAGCCAAGCAACATAACGAAAATAAAAGACATTATGATGGATAGATGTCATGATTCGCGTCAACCAACAACAATGGTGCCTAGCATTCTCTCTTTTTCTCATTGTGATTCAGTACAGCATCATAAGGGCATAATCCTGCAAAATTCCAACATCATTTAAAAAAAAAAAAAAAAAAAAACCAGCCAAGCTCCCATTGAGAGTAGAGATTACACGCATAAAGAAAAAAAAAAAAAAAAAAAAAAAAAGACATTGACATGAAAAAAGAACAGCAAATGAAATGAGAAAAACACGTCAGAAAATAAGATGGAGGGAAAAGATGACCACGAGATTTTGTTCTCAGGCCTGCCGCCCTTAAATCAAAGCGTTAAAAAAAGCAAAAGAAAATACCCTTTTTCACCAGCCAAGGGAAGAAGTGAGAAGAGAATTCGCAATGCCATGATCCTCTTAATGGCCGTAGTTGCCTCCCCAACCACGTCCGGTGTTTCCGTAATAATTGGCAAAGCCTGCGCCACCGTAGTTACCATAGCCAGCAGCAGCCTGGTTAGCAGCCTGGTGTCCACCGAGGCCTCCCAAGCCTCCGTACTGCGGGTTCAGGTGAGGGTAAGAACCGAATCCCTGTTGACCTTGCTGAGCCTGCAGCGGGGGAAGGCCAGTTTGGGCTTGAGGCTGACCGGGCACGTTGTTGGTAGCAGAACCGGGACGGTTCGCTTGAGCAAGCGAAGGGCTGGGGCCACCGGCCTTGGAGGCATCGAAGCTCTTCGTCTCCTCAGCAGTGACCGGGGGCTGCTGGGTGATGGGCTGGCTCTGGCCAAAGCCGGGCGTGCGACCGAAAACATCCATACCGGTGCCAAACGCATTCGCACCAGCCGCCGTTTGCTGAGCTTCCGACGGCTGTGCAGATCCAGCGCGGCCGTAGACCGAGTCCCGACCCGGCATGGCCTGGTTGAAGCTGGCTGCCGTTGCAGGAGACGACGCGTGGTCGTACGAGAAGGCGTGTGGCTGACCGTACATTCCGGCCTTGCTGTAGGGTCCATACTGGCTACCATAGCCAAATTGGGAGCTGTGAGGCATGTAGTGATCTTCATACCGGCGTGCATCGTCATACATCGGACGGTTCCTGCCGTACTGTTGTTGAGTCATCTGGTTCATATACGCAGCGTAGTGAGGGTTGGAGTAGTAGGGATAGCCATATGCTCCGTAAGCATGGGCGGCGGCGGCGGCAGCAGCACTCTGGCCAGGCATGTGCTGCGCGGTGGGGGTCTGAGCGGCACCGGGCAGAGTCGGGTTGGGAGTCGTGTGGCCGCTGTTCGGAGCGTCGACATGGCCGTAGCGGCTAGGAGGCTGAGTGGTCGGGATGTGAGGTTGCACCTCAGCACCAGAGACACCGAATCCAGCGGCGGCTCGCTGGGCAACAGTGGCGTCTTGGGACTGGCCGTAGGCGCCGTAATAGTTGTAAGGAAGGCGCTGGTCAGCGGCATAGAAAGGGGAATATTCGCTGCCAGTCGTGACGGTAGGCTGGATGGGAGCCTGGTTCGCGAACGGTTCCTGGACTTGAGGTTGAGGTTGCGTGACTTGATGGCTAAAGGGGTCGTAAGGCTTGTGGGCATCGGTGTAGCGAGCAAAGTCGGCAAAGGCGTCTCCGGCCGTAGCCTGGGGAACAGGAGGAAGTCCTGGGGCAGGACGAGAAACTGTAGGGGTCTCAGTTGGCCCCTGGGGTTGTGTCGAGGGAGGCAACGAGGCACGAGGAGCAACGGGAGAGTGTTGAGGGGGCTGAGCACGGGTTTCAGCTTCTTCTCTGGTTTCATCAACGTCGACAGGAGCAGCATCGCCATTCAATCCCATGCTACCAAACTGCACAGCGGCACGGTCGACGGCGTGGTTTCCAGGCATCACAACAGCTTCCTGCTGTTCCATGACGCGACGCTGGAAGCCGGGGGCACGGCCGCTCTTCACGGCACTGGCGGGGTACATAGAGGGAGTTCCCCGCGAAGGCGTGGCGTTGTTGTTCTGATCCAACGCACTTCCCACAACACTAGCTGCCGTAGCAGTCGGGGCCGGGTGAGAGGCATCTGGAATCTGTTCGAGGTTCGTCCTCGTCAAATCGTCCGCGGCAGGCGTAACATCGGAGGTGGAGACCACAGGAGTGGCGGCGTCTGTGGTAGTAGTCGTTGTAGGAGCGGAAGGAGTAGTAGCACTAGGAGGAGCAACCTTGGGGATCGCTGGGGGGATCGCTGGTTCGGGAGCTTTTTCCACTGGAGCGGGAGCGGGAGCGGGAGTGGGAGTTGTAGCCGCAGGAGCAGCGGGGGTAGTCTCGGGTTCAGGTTCGGGTTCAGGCGCTTTCTGCTGCTCCGCTGCAGGTTCTGCCGGAGGTGCTTCAGAGGAAACGGGTGGTGCTGCTGGTGGTGCGGCAGCTGGCTTAGGCTGAGGCGGCGGTGTAGGTTTCGCAAAAAGACTAGCCCAGCCTTTCTTTGTTCCTTCAGGGATCACACTACTCTTGGGGGCAGTGTCCTTGGGCTCATTCACGGGTTCTGGGGTTTCTGCAACTGCAGGTTGTTCCTCACTCGGCTTCTCTGTCTTGGTGGCCGTTCCCTCCGCAACAGATGACCATGTCGCGGTCCCCGCAGTGCTGGCGACTGTGGGGACGACAGCTGGCTTCTCTGCACCACGGAATCCGTTGGTAGGAGCACCTCCGCGACCGCCGCGACCTCCACGACCTCCACGATCTCCGCGGGCACGTCCACGGCTCTCAAATCCAGCACGTCCACGGCCTCCTCGAACAGGAGCTGTGGGAGTCTCGATCGGGGCGTTCTGAGCTTCCTTTGCTTTGGTACGGTTCCGGTCTGTAGACTTCTTCTTTACCTCACCCCACTGTGAGACGTTACCTGTTTGAATGTTGAAAAAGCCGTAGTTAGCAAGAGTAGATTCGAAGAGACGGTCCGTATAGCAAACACTAGGGAGGCGGGGAGGGAGGAACGAACGAACCTTCGGTGATGCGCTCAATTGCCTCCTCAAGTTCACCGTCTGCGTCTTCCAATGCAAAGACAAGATCCTCATCTGACCAGTCGGAGAACATCTCCTTGAGCATGGGCAGGGTGCTGGCGTATTTCTTCTTCATCTGCCCGATCTCTCCTTCCTCTTCAAATGCTGCGACATTGTCCGAATTGTTTGCAGATCTGCCACCTCGACCACCTCTCGAGCTGTAACCACCACGGCCGCCACGAGCGGATACTCTGCCACGGGAGGCAGGTGTTCTTGTTTGAACTTCAGACATTTTTGGGTCTTCTTTTTCTTCGTTTTTTTATTAAGATTTCTGTTGAATTCTCTGATTATCTCCTATCGATGGAGATAAAACCAGGAGAACCGACGCGTGGATAAAAAAGGAAGAGAAAAAAAAAAAAAAAGGCGAGAGTGGAAAGGTAGGTTGTGATATCGTGAGTGTGTGCGAGGGTGAGTGTGTGTGGTGTCAGTTGGTCGAATCAATCGAACAACGAATTGGCACCGAGGTCAGCACCAAAAGAAACCACACAGACGGAGGAAGAACAAAGAGACAAAGAGACAAGAAGCAGTGGAGGAAAATCAAGATCGAGGAGATGAAACAAGGGAGAAAGAAGAGGGATGAAGGGAAAGCGTTGCAAAGAGGGAGGAGAGAGAGAAGAGGGAAGAAGAGAAGATCTTAAGCTTTGCGGACGACGAGAGGCAGACGAGAGGTCGAAATGACACTCATCAGGCCTCTTTCTTTGGCGCCTTTAGCGAGCGGCAGAACGAAGGAGGCTCTGCACCCGTCAATAATTGTCCCTTTTTTGATTTATTTGCTACAATTTATGCTACTAGATCAATTGTTCTCTATAGTAGTAGTTTTTAGTCTATGTATTTGCCTCCCACACTGGGTATCCTGTCAAAATCTTCCCATGCCCAGTGGTGAGGTGTACCACTCTGTTTCTCACCGCCCGCCGGTCGCGGTTCCTCCATCTCTAGCCTACTCCGTACTCTGTACAGAACATCCGCCTAGTATTCTAACGATTACGGGACACTATTGACTACGATTTCCTTCGATCCACGTATCCTGCGACATTCTTCTCATAGATGCCTGCAGCAAACCCCTCGTCATGAAAAAATCGTCGCTTTTCAATCCCAAAACCTGGTCCTCGATTCATCACCCGCTGCCGCGAACTCCCCGGGAATCTCAACAGCTCCTTGGTGCCCTTACATCCTCCTTTCGTCGTCAACTTGACCATGAGTATCCCACGTCTGCCGCTCCCGAGCGGACGAACAAAGGCGGGGAGCACTCCGTAAGGTCCGACTCTGCCGCGCATATGGCCGACCAGCATTTCGAGAACATCTTGGAGAATCCCCTCTTCCGGGTGGCCCCGTTGAAAGAACGAAAGCCAGGAGTGCCGGCCTACCATGAACGAATTACCAGAGAGCCAATGGTCGTCTTCGATGAATGGGTTGCGTCAGGACTAATGACGAATGGGAGGCTGGCACTTTGTCTGAAGTCTCAGTACCTCCTTTCTACTACGGGCAAGCATACCAAGCATGAACGCACGCAGGCTTTGAAGGCTACCAGAGCCGGTTCGAAGGTTGTCTCGTGGTGGTTTGCATCTGAACCGGCAGTGAGGGAGAAGCTTTTTGCATCGAGGGAGGCGACTAAATACTTGTTCAAATTCTTGGTTGCGGAGGGGATGCAGGATACCGTTATGGGTTGGTTAAGGATGTTTTTGGGCCCAGACTACGAGGTGCCTAACAGGTCGCTCCATCAAGACAACTCTCTACCTTTTCTTAGCCGCCTGGCCGATTTTCTGCACGCAGAGGTTGAGTGTGGTCGTGGCTTGGGATCTGCTGTGACATATTTTACCCAATCATGCCAATTGGCCTCGACTTTGGCCGGCAAGCCCGACGGGGAATACAGCGAAACCCAGCGCAGGAAGCTCAAGTTTGCAGGCTTCAGACTAAACAGGCTGGTCGTTGGACATTACCACACCCAAGCTACAAAGCTTCCTGTGTCTCCATACGAGGAGTACATGGAATTCATGTTTTCCCTGGCACTGAATAACATTTTGAACGACGCCCTTTTCCTTTACCATCCCACACATCCGGACGCTGGGCCGTTCCTTCGACAAGTGGAGCAGTTATCTTCGGAATCCCTAGAACCCGGGATCAAAAGGCAGTTCGAAAATGCCCGCGGTATGTTTATTCAGGCCGGGTTTCACGCCCTTCGTCTTTTAATCGAGCAGGAGCGATTTGGCGATGCTACGCGTCTTGCACCCTACATTCAACGACTACTGAACGGTGAAGATGCCTCAGATACGACACCAGATGCTTCCTACCGTGTCTCTGATGAGGAAGAACGCCTTCTTGATCGTTTGCAATTCTCATTGACTTGAGTTTTCCTCATTTGTTGATCAGCATAGCTTGTTTTATTAATTATTAACGATGTCATGGATCGCCAACTCAGTCCAGAAGCGGGGTGAAGAGACGAGATTCGTTAGCCCGATTTGCAATGCTCTCATAACCTTGGAAAAAGGTTGTTTCCAACCACCGCCACGAGATTCACATTTAGCATTGAATCATCGTACAGCAAAAGTCTATGTCCTATGTGCATAAGACTGCTGTAGTGCTGCTACTCCGCATACTTCACTCTCCACTCAGATCGGAACAGTCGGGGAATTTTTTATCCATCTCCTCTTCTTGGCAAGATTTACGCCAAAAAGAGCAAGAAGCTGCCTGAGCGCAACTGAAGCTTCAGTATCATTCGCATTCCAGAAATTTTCGGAAAGGCTGTTTATTCAAAAAAAAAAAAAAAGGTTGCTTATTCCGACCAATATTTTAATGGTGTGTTGGGGAATTTGTCTGCTGTGTTCCTGCAACCGGATGCGAGTGAGAGATTGAGTTCCACGTGAATCGGGTTAGCGTCTCCAAGGACCCGTCTTAGTCAACGTCACTGGGCAACCTCACCTCGCGCTGTGCGATTGTCCATCAAGCCATCCCATTGTCTTACTTCATCTTCATCTGTAGATTCATCTTTATCATAATTGAAGTCGCCTAGTGCTCGCGACCATTTCCTACTGTCTCAACAAAATCAATTCTCAATTGAAACGCACGTGCCCACCTACCTTTCCAAACTCCCACAATGGCTGCTGAAGGGACTGAGATTCCAACTGCGCCTGCCGTTCAAGGTACGTTCATGACTCTAGTCGCCTTACGCATTCGATCTCTTTGCCAGTCAGCGCCATGTCGTTCACTACCCCTCTGGCTCCTACATGCAATGGCAGCGCCCGCTCCCGCAGTAACTGACGTGCATCGCCCACAGAGAACGCGAACGACGCAAGCGCCGAGACCAAGGCGGATGTTGAAACCACGGACCAAACCAATGGCCACAGCGACTCGACCGCAGCGGACCAGACGAAACCCGCGGAGGATTCTGAGTCTACTGAGGAAGCCAAAGCTCCGGAGTCAGCAGAGGACAAATCAGAGGAACCCAAGGCTGGCGACAAGCGCGAACATGAAACCAGCACCACCGGACCTGCCGAAACAGAGCAACCCGCCGCTGTAGAGGAATCAAGCGAACCGACAGCTAAGAAGCAGAAGACCAGCAAGGGCGAAACTACAAAGGCCAAGAACGGAACCGCTGCCCCTAAGGAAGAAACCAATGGAGAGGAGAACAAGAAGAAGGGTGGTCGAGGCAAGAAGGCTAAGACCCCTGCTGCGAAGCCGGCGGTTTCCACCGACGGCCCCGGTAGCAGAACGCGCAGCCGGACCAAGGCTGCCGCTTAGATGGCTACCGTCTTTGGAGGCTCTCTGGATGGCTTATTCCCCTTTTGATTTTATCTTGGTTATGAACGGACCCTAACAGATGTTTTGGAATGTTACACCATGCGCCTGTTCATTACTGATGTGAAACGATGGAACTAGCCATGTTTTCAATGTAATTAAGTTCATGTCAGACGCCAGCTGATGCGGTACAGAAATCAGAATTGGATGTCAATAAGTTTTTATAGGGTGCAATATTCCCATCTTCACTTAACCTAGACATGGAAACCATCCAAAACTTAACACAACTAGTCGTAAGCATTGCTCTACACCGAATGTTGTCTTGTTCTCAGAAACAAACAAATGTTGCCTGCATATGCAGGGGTTAGTCAGCCTCTCCTTGACCTCAAAGGAACAATTTGCTCTGCGCCAATTATGATGTAGCACTTCATACCATGCAGGTGGACCTATTACAGTCGATAGCATGTCAGTAACCATCCACTCTCGAATCGTCGGCCTTGACGAGTTAATTCCCAGGATAGTCGACATTTAACGCGAAGGTGAGAAAATACCCCGTTCTATCCTCAACATTCATCGCTGATATACAATCAGACAAGGACGTCGAGGACCTAATCTCCTGGGTCTTCCAACAAACCGACAATGCACAAGATACCGATCCAAAAACCTGGCCAGATGAAGAAAAGAAATTGTGGCTCTTCTTTGATGATTACCTTGGGTACTGTTCCGACATTCGACGATGAAGAGACCCCGACTCTCAAGATATCGGAATCACGAATACTTTGAAATCAACCGAGACAATCACCTTGCCCAAGAAAAGCCGCAGCATGCGCAAGGATGTTCCTTATTCGAGATTTATAAGCACACAGGGATCGATGTTGAGGCTTTTGATCAAGTCTATTTACTTTTCTCTTGACATCAGAAAAGAAGAGCCTAGACTTAGGTAAGTCGATTGTCACTTATAGGCACGCGGGATTTCATGCTGAAGACCCTCAAGAGTGCCCACATCAATATCCAGAATGAAGTATGTACTTGGTGGTGAAGTATTTAGGACCAGACCAGAGGGTGTGGTCATAATTGGCCTGTTAATTGATGGTCTGTCGATTATTTCTTGCCCTAGGGTACGTGTTGCACGTCTGTTTCCCATGAACATCTTCTAAATATCATTAGTGGTACGAAGACCATAACTGGAGCGAATTCCTAGGGGAAACACTCAGTGTGATGCTGGCCAACTCGCTAAAAACCTTAATGTACGGCACGGAGGTGCCAATATAGGGGATCAGGAAATCTACGTGGTTGGCTTCCACGGATGTGATTTCTATATTGCCCGTGAATTCTTCAAAGCCGATGTTATTTCCAGGCTTCATACGAATGGATACTCAGAAGACGAGGTTTTTCAATTGAACTTCTCACGAGGTTATAATCTCTACTTGAAGGAGGATTAGCTCGAAGCTACACGCGGTTTGACTGGATTATTTCGGTCTCTTTTAAGTGAGAATGCGAAGGTTGGGGCTATACGGGCGTATTTAGCAAAAGAGTTGAAAATGCGAGCCATGGATAGATCATCATGGCCGCTACGTGCTTGACACTCCTCAAAATCAAGTTACCATCTTAATCTCGCCATCGCTACTGAACATTGCGAACTCGGGGACCTTCCTTTAGGCTAGGCTGCAGCATTTCAAATCTCTAGAGAATTTATCCAATCCTTGGGACACGGGGACAGTATCAATGACTTGGCCGACAAGTTCCTGGGTTTTAGATTGTGTTTATCACCTCGTAGTACCAGTGCTTGTAGCGTCTAACCCACTGCTTATAAAGCAAGTTGCGGGGATCATATGTACATGTGCCCACAAGGCACATTTCTAGAAAACCTATTGGCTCTGATAGATTTCTGAACCTTCGTCAGTCTGCTCATTCACATTACTATCGGAAGAAATGAAGAGAGATATCATACCAGTTCTTGATGAAGTGTGTGCCTCAATTTGCGGGAGGGTGACACGGCGTGAGAAAATGAAGCGACTATCTAAATATACAAGAGCTCTGGGATTTTTTGCCAGAGCCAGAAGGCCTAAAGTAAATACAACTCGAAGTTTTCACTCTCCCATCCTTCCCTTTTCGGAAGGGCTATACCCCGCTGAGTCATTTATCGGAGCGGAACAATTACATAACCGGCGCGCTATCACTGGAGGGGCAAGTCTGTGTCAGAGGCCATTGATAAGTATCGCATCCATTCGTTCCATTGCCTCCAAACCTCGTTCCCCCCCCTGGCAGTTTGAAACTATATCCAGAATGTCGAGCAACAAGATCTGGCTCCGCGCCGAAACCAAGCCTGCTGAAGCGCGGTCAGCTTGTAAGTTACAAGACAAGAAAAATCCATGCGAATTGACCCCGCGTTTTAATTGATAGGGACTAATTATATCGACTTTTTCTACAGTGACCCCTACCACCTGCAAGAAGCTCATTGATGCCGGCTACGAGGTGACAGTTGAGCGCTCGACTCAGCGCATTTTCGAAGGTACGATTGAAAAGATTGCCACTGATTTTCGAATTGACTTTTAGTGGCGTGCTAACACTTCTGGCCCATGTGAATAGATGACGAGTTTGCTGCTGTATGCTCCCGCTTTCTTTACACGCCGCTCGAATTGACGTTTCTAATGCGCTACTTGAACAGGTCGGTGCGCCGCTCGTCGAGGAAGGTTCTTGGGTGAAGGATGCGCCGAAGGATGCCTACATCTTGGGTCTGAAGGAATTACCCGAGGACGACTTCCCCCTGGAGCACGTCCACATCTCCTTCGCACACTGCTACAAGCAACAGGGCGGTTGGGAGAATGTTCTTAGCAGGTGGCCCCGTGGAGGTGGTACTCTTTTGGACTTGGAGTTCCTCACTGACGATGTTGGCCGGAGAGTGGCTGGTAAGTATTTGCGCCGGTGACAGTTGCTTTGTCAAATGCTAATTGGTGCCTTTGCAGCCTTCGGTTGGTCCGCTGGTTACGCAGGCTCCGCATTGGCCGTTAAGAACTGGGCATGGCAATCGACCCATTCCGGCCAGGAGCTTCCTGGTGAAGTGCCTTATGCCAACCAGAACGTTCTGATTGAGTCCGTGAAGGAATCGCTTGAGGCTGGCAAGAAGCAGTCTGGCAAGTCGCCCAAGATCCTGGTCATCGGAGCTGTGAGTCACCCCTTTTAATGAATTGAGTGCGCCAGGGCTAACATTGCATAGCTTGGACGCTGCGGAAGTGGTGCCGTGGAGTTGGCCAAGGATGTTGGTATCCCGGACTCGGACATCTTCCGCTGGGATATTGAAGAGACTAAGAAGGGTTCGTTACCCTACGTTTCGTTGGGTTTTCTATATGCTGACTTTGTTTAGGCGGTCCCTTCAAGGAGATCATTGAGGATGCTGACATCTTCATCAACTGCATCTACCTCTCCGCTAAGATTCCTCCTTTCGTCAGCCCTGAGAGCCTTTCGACGCCCAACCGTCGCCTTTCCGTCATTTGCGACGTGAGCGCTGATACGTAAGTATTATTCTTTACGTCCATCAGTCTGGCACTAACTCGTTGCCCCCAACAGTACCAACCCTAACAACCCCGTTCCCGTTTACGACATCACGACCACCTTCGACAAGCCCACTGTGCCCGTTACCCTGCCTGCTGGAACTCAGGGTCCCCCTCTTAGTGTGATCAGCATTGACCACCTTCCCTCGCTCCTCCCCCGTGAGAGCTCTGAGATGTTCAGCGAGGCTCTGATGCCCAGCTTGCTGCAACTCAATGACCGAACAAATGCTCGCGTCTGGAAACAGGCCGAGGATCTGTTCAACGAGAAGGTTGCTACCCTGCCCAAGTCGCTGCAGGCATAAACGTTCTTTGACTTGGACATTGAACGGTAGACTTAAATTGAATGTTTTGTATGTACATGTATAGGCTTGACATATGTCATTTGTATACAATTGATTGATGATATCGAACATTACCATTGCCCTCATAGAAATTTGCCCCCGCTAGCCACATTCAGCATGGTCTTCCATTCGACCTCATCCATCCAAGCTATCAGCATGAATAGAAAGCTTGACATCTAACGCATTCCTCAACTTCTCCTTGGTGCCTGCATAGATCATACATAGCTACACATTGTCAGAACCTCACGCAGACAAAGCAACGGAATTGTCTCAATGAGACTTAGGCATACCTTAACAGGCGTATCACCAGGAATCCAACTAATATAAACCGTCCTGCACCCCTTCCATCCTCCCTAAGATCAAACTCCACATCATACACTGCATATTTAGGACCTCCGGCGGAAGCAAGCTTCTGGAGGAACACCTCGTAGTCTTGTTCTGATGATGACTCCTCGACAACGACTGTGCTCCGGTCGTCTGTGATCTTGTAGATGATGAATTTGGGTTTGTTGGTGCGGCGTCGCGAACGGAGGTTTGTGAAGGCTGTGAAGCATTCTTCCGCTATTGAGACTCTTTCGGTGTGTTAGTATGGTTCTTGGTCGAAGGGGTGGTGGTAAGTATTTGATTGCAGCTCTGAATATAAGCTCGAGTGGAAAGTACTTTGGAGACATACCGATATGTTTGCTGGCTTGAGGTGGTAAATTGAGTAGGGTATTCCGGGTTAAAGAACAAAGCTTCTATGACGGAAAAAGGGTGCTCCCTTCAGTCCAAGTACTTTATACTCAGAACCAGGTCAGGCAACTTCATTTCAGTTCTTATCTATCCACCTATTTTCAAGGAGAGTTCCTATTATAAGAAGTCGTCGTATACTGGAGCATCGGGCCCGGGAGCCCGAACCCCCGAGTTATACGCGAGTCCACCTACAACAGCTTCTATCATCCAAGCTCGACGATGGCTCAGAATAGTTTCGTTGTGGCCTGTCTCTCTTGTGTGGAGAATCTTCAAAATAGCTCTCAGTCTCAGTCGTCAGTGGTGGCCATGTACAGCATAAAGGTACGACTCCTTCCTCTTGTTCTATCCATGAAATAAGTCTCGATTTGATTCTCCGGTACCCTCGACTGCTGTTTTTTAGTAGATCTGTTTAGTACACTCATACGACATGGAAGATAAGACATGCCTCGTCTCCAGTTTCGTCCTCTCGGATGATGACATGGCTTTTGGAAAACAAAAGATTACTCTGCTCTCGTCATTGATAATGAGTATGAATGATCTCTTCGCACACAGTACTCATTATTAGCATCTAACTTTATCCTTTTCTTGGCAGCTTAGAGGGTAGGGGAAAGCGACACTGTTGGAAGATGGTGCACCTTGTGGGAAGAACAGACTTGCTGATGATTCTCTAGCGAATCGTCCCATATTCTTATGCTCATATGTTATAAGCGACACATCCTTGATCGAGCGCCTTTGTTGGAGCGTGTACTTCCCATTAGAGCCCATCTCCTCGGGACACCTCGCATCCATGTATGGAATATTCAATGCTTTGTTGAATGAATTCTTGATTCTCCAAAGCCCTTTGTACCAGCGGTTCGGTCTTCGAGCACATGCAGCCCAGTGCGAGCAGAACTTCAACGCTACCATCGAATTATACGATGTTTTAGCTGTGCCCAGCTTTGAAATATATTTATACTAATCATGAAAGTGAGTAAAGATCCCCTAATTTGAGAATCAAATTTGATAACATTATCTTATCCAGTTTACAAAAGCACAAGATGAGGCAAAACCACTAGTATGCTACACCCTCATTTCTGCAGCAGTCAGTCATTGTCAAATGTTCGGATACCATCGTGAAATAACATATCGCAACGACCGAACTGGAAACTCCGAAAATGCACGTTGACTGTTCTGGACAGCATATACATTTGAGAAACACATCTCACTCCTCTTTGGCCGTGCCTCGAGTATACTGGACTTCGATATCGACGCACGATATCCGGCTCTTTCGACTGATCCTGCTGTTCGGTCTTGGGATGAATCGTTCATTATGGGGATTAAGCTGGCCGATATTCAGGGCCAGATTTAAGGCAGACTTCACAGCAGCGTTGAGAACTGCTTATTCAGAACGTGCGCAGCATGTACAGCAGCTCACTGAACTGCAGCAGGTACTGGCTCTCCATTACGTACTCCGTCTACATTGGAATGTGCATGGCTCATGGTTTTGTGACAGATTGATCCAAACCAGGTGAACAATCGTCAAAGATTCGACATTACTAGAGATAGCTAGGACATCATGTACTACTCGACTTTTACATCACTCCTGCGAGCTCCCACTACATCTGAAGCGGAAGAAGCAGAGGTCAGCTCGTAATGTTTTCAGGTTGCGCGCTTAGCTTTGGAGGGCCATCTGCGCTGCTTTAGTAAATACCAGACGTCTGGTTTCTTGTCAGATGCGGATTATGCGAATTGGTTATTTTCCTTTCCCTGCTTTCTATACGGTGTACTAATTCCTATTAAGAGTCCTTCTATTCTTGTCCTTCACACCGTTCATCGTCATATTCCTCCACGCCATCGCAGCAACCAGCGTCAACAACATCCAGCTCCTCGAAGAAGTAACAGAAAGTCGTCATCACACAGAAGGTTAAAAAAAAAAAAAAAAAAAAAAAAAAAAAAAAAAAAAAAAAAGAAAAAAGAAAAGAAAAAGAAAAGAAAACAAGAAGAAAAAGGAAGCAAATTAATTCCAATCGCTTTCCTATGACAAATGGGGAAATCGGCAATAACCGAATTTTACAGAATCAGAGATGGTTGTATACTTCTACTCCTTCCCTTCCTTCCCCTAGGCAGATCAAGTGACTGCGCCGAGTCGTGTTGCAACGTTTCATTGCTTCGTTCTTTTCCATATACGAAAAACCCAACTTTGTCCATGACTTCCCATCCCACATCTCCTCCTGCCATTTGCTAACGGAAATCAAAACGAATATTATGCGGAAGATTTGCACCAGGGATGATCTTCCCTGGTACGAGCGCGCAAAGACGGATAAGGCGAGGGCAAAACGCGATCAGCGCGAGAATCATCCACGGATTCGAATGCTTCCAATCCTACGCGAATATTAACGAAGCACCATGGCAATAATGTGATATGTTATTCGGAACATATATTTATTTATGCCTGCCACCGGTACTTGGCGCATCCCGACAAACCTCCGAGGACTTTCTACCCCCCCACGGCCATTGAGGCATCTTCCGCTTCAGTCGTTGATCACGGTTTCCCCGGATGAGAAAAATTGGCTCTAGCAGTGTATGAGATTTGAATCCGATAAATCCAAGGACGTTTCCCCTTTACTCGTTTTTGAGGCTAGTATCAAAATTGTGCTTTACTGCGAAGTTACATACTGGTGAGATCGCTACGCGCACATCCATCCCATCTTGAACTTACTTCCGAGTCGAGTCCCCTTCCCCTCTCCGGATGCTCCCTTTCTCATTCACTGCAGCCTCTCCACTTTCTCTCGGCTTACCTACACGTGTGGGAGAGAAGCACGCAGAATGAAGCTAACTCTTTCTTCCGGTTACCGCCCGGATAGTAGAAGCCGTTGTTTTGACCGTGCCTCCTCCGACTTTCTCCCAGCAGCGAGAAACCGGAATTCGAATAAAAAGCCAATCACCACACCGTTATTTCTGTACCCCGTGCTTATACGACCAGTTTAAGTTAATCGCGACATTTTCTGGTTCATACAACTCAAGATTTTATCCGGCAAATGAAGAAATGAGTTCGGTGCTATCCTGTCTACAAATACGTCAAGCTTAATTGATGCAAGATAAACCAACGACAGTCGCCGCATACGCGGCGGGGGCCTCCCTCGCCGCCGTCACCCTATTCTACGTCTTCGGACCCAACTACACCATCGACGGAGACGAGAATGCGGGTAACAATCGCAAGAAGAGCATCGTGGGCCTGACCAACCCAGCCAATGACTGCTTTATCAATTCCGTCCTACAAGCCCTGGCTGGTCTGGGAGATCTACGGGTATATTTGATTCGGGAACTCCATCGACGCCAATTGGACGGACCGGAGATTTATAGTATACTGCCGAACTTGGATGAGATCCCGCGCGGGGAGAGACCGGAGAAGATCCGTGAATTGCAGCAGGGTACGATTACAAGTGCTTTGAAGGGGATGTTGGATCGGTTGAATGAGCGGCCGATCTATAAGAAGACTATTTCTGCGGCTGGGTTCGTGCAATCGCTCGAGTATGCGTTTCGGATGCGGCTTAGTCGGAATCAGCAGGATGCGCAGGAGTTCTTGCAGATTGTTGCAGAGCGGTTGTGTGATGAGTATCACGCTGGGGTGAAAGCGCGACAGAGGGCTAGATGGTTAATGGAGACGCCTGCGGGTTCGGGCGCCCAGGAGCCAGGCCAGGAGATTAACGGCGACGCTAAGAGCCCGACGGAGGTCGATGTTCGAGTGGACGATGAATCCAGAAATGGCATCCCTGCCATGCTTGATACGAAGCTGGATGACATCGAGAACGAGGACGGGTTTCCGCTTGAAGGCAAGATGGAGTCTCAGATCGAATGCCAGTTTTGCCATTACAAATACAAACCGAATCAGACGTCTTTTGTGAACCTGACTCTCCAGGTACCACAAAAGAGCTCGACTACGCTCAGTGCTTGCTTCGATGGCCTTCTCAAGACTGAATACATCGAAGATTTCCGATGCGATAAGTGCCGGCTCCTTCATGCTCTACAAGCCAAAGTTACCGAAAAAAACCGAGCGCGCTTGGAGAAGGACAAGCAGCGTCTCGATGCAGACATCCGGCTGATCCAGGCGGCCATTGAGACGGATCCCGAATGTATACCCGAGGGAGTTACGCTGCCCCCGAAGGAACTCGCTCCGAAGCGCAATATCGCCCGGCATATGCGGATTACGGTATTCCCCAAGATCATTGCGATCCACCTTTCGCGGTCGATCTTCGACCAAAGCAGCTCGACCAAGAACGCAGCCAAGGTGTCGTTTCCTGAACGGCTTTCCTTGGGAGGGATCCTCAATCCCAAGTGGTTTAAGCTCCTGGCGATCGTCTGCCATAAAGGCAGTCACCAAAGCGGTCATTACGAGTCCTTCCGCCGCAATACACTCTATGCTCCTTTCTCAACTCGGGACGCGTTTAGCTCGTTCGCAAACAGTCGCGCGACGAGCAGGAATCCATCGCGAGCACCGTCACGAGCCACGTCGCGAGCGCCATCCATAGCCCCGAGTCCTCGACTTAACCCACGCAACGGGTCTGACCCCGATCCCGCTGATATTGCTAACCTTTCTCGATCTGCTTCTGCCCTCTCCCTCTCCCAGGGCTCTCCGCCAAAGGGTTCCCTCAAGCTGAACCCTCCCCCTTCCCCATCCTCTCGACCCGACACATCGCAATCCCGTATATCCTTCCAAAGTATCCGATCCAAATCTTCCGGCTCGAAAGCTCAGTCCCCCACCTCGGATGATGGAAGCAGCCCGACAACAACGGACGGACGATGGAGCAGGACCGGCTCACGCAGTTCCAAAGACAAAGGATCATCGCGATTGGGACGACGACGCAGCAAAATCAACAACCGGTGGTGGCGGATATCGGATGAGAAGATCAAGGAGTGTAAGACGTCGGATGTGCTGGGGATGCAGAAGGATGTGTATTTGTTGTTTTACGAGATGGAAAAGCCGGAGTCGGAGTCTGGGTCGGCGGTTTAAGAGTGTAAATTTGTCATGGATATCCAAATTTAAACCTAGAACTGTTATAGTGCTACGAATAGTTATTGATAGTCTCTTGTGTTTGCTCATACGTACTCCGGAGAAGAGGAGCGGATAAGTTTTTCATGTCCGGAGTGTCATCGCACCGCGCATAGACCCACGATGCGACATGGATGATACTTTCTTCAGTGTCATGGGACCTGTGATCCGGCTTGGCTTGGCTTGTAATGGAAATAACATAGAAAGAACGTGAAGCAACGAAGGGGAGAACCGAGGGAAAATGAAAGAAGCACGAAAGAAAAACGGAAGCGGAGGGGAGGGAGGGGGGAGTTCGGGTGAGGTATTCGCGGGGTGTCAGGTTTGTGTACTTGAAAAAGGTGTATCTTGTTTGCTTGAGTGCAATTGAACCTGGAAACAGTACTCTGGAACCTGTAGTAGAGAGTAAAGAGAGAGAGCTCTACTCTGGAAGAATTGCTATGATGATATCAAAGGCGAGGTATGATGCTATCGGCCGTCTTCGGTGTGGTGGAGGGCGGCGGGGGAAGTCGGGTTGCCGGACTCTGTATTTGTACACCACTTAACCAGGTCAATGGGCAAAAGAATAGCAGAATACAGTACTGATTGACTGGTTCAGATTCAAATTGTCAATAATTTTTTCATATTCAATTGTGATGTTCTCAATAGGATAGTGCAGTGTAGAAAATAGCTCGAGCTAACGGCCCTCTGCCCTCCGATTGAATCATGGTGAGGTCACGGCCCACATGCCGGTGTAGCATAGGAAATGCCCCTCCATAGTAACGGAGCCCCTCCTTGCCTGTTCAAGCGGTGATTTCACTCCAGATTCGTCAACCGGTAAAGAGAGAGAGGCGTTGCTGCGGCTTTTTTAAATAAACCGTCTCCCGCTCTTTCCCTTCACCTTTCTTCAACTTCTTCCATACATTTTTTTTCTATTTCACATCACTTCTCTACTCTACTTTCTACACATACAAAATGGGTGTCCTTCAGCTCTCCCGCAAGACTGGTGTCATCACTGGTGATGATGTCCTCCGTCTCTTCGAGTATGCTCAGGAGAACAACTTTGCTATTCCTGCTGTGAACGTCACTTCTTCCTCGGTCGTCGTCTCGACCCTCGAGGCTGCCCGTGACGCCAAATCCCCCATCGTCCTTCAGATCTCCAACGGTGGTGCCGCTTACTTCGCCGGTAAGGGTGTCTCCAACGACGGCCAGAACGCCTCCATCGCTGGTGGTATCGCCGCCGCCCACTACATCCGTAGCATCGCTCCCAGCTACGGTGTCCCCGTCGTCCTCCACACCGACCACTGCGCCAAGAAGCTCCTCCCTTGGTTGGACGGTCTCCTCGATGCTGACGAGGCCTACTTCAAGCTCCACGGCGAGCCCCTCTACTCTTCTCACATGATTGACTTGTCTGAGGAGCCTGTCGACTACAACATCCAGACCACCGCCGCCTACCTTAAGCGTGCTGCTCCCATGAAGCAGTGGCTCGAGATGGTAAGCCCCTCCAGCTCCCTTTACCAGTGTTCTGAAATGAAAATGCTAACGAGATCAGGAAATCGGTATCACCGGTGGTGAGGAGGACGGTGTCAACAATGAGGACGTTGACAACAACTCCCTCTACACTCAGCCCGAGGACATCCTCGCCATCCACAACGCTCTCGCTGCCGTCTCCCCCTACTTCTCCATTGCCGCTGGTTTCGGTAATGTTCACGGTGTCTACAAGCCCGGCAACGTCAAGCTCCACCCCGAGCTCCTCTCGCGTCACCAGCAGTACGTCCAGGAGAAGGTTGGCCACAAGAAGACCAAGCCCGTCTTCTTTGTCTTCCACGGTGGCTCCGGTTCCTCCAAGGCCGAATATAAGGAGGCCATTGGCTACGGTGTCGTCAAGGTCAACCTTGACACTGACATGCAGTACGCTTACTTGACCGGTATCCGTGACTACATCCTCAACAAGAAGGACTACCTCTTGGCCCCCATCGGTAACCCCGACGGTGCTGACAAGCCCAACAAGAAGTACTTCGACCCCCGCGTGTGGGTTCGTGAGGGTGAGAAGACCATGAGCAAGCGTGTCCAGGAGGCTCTGGATGACTTCAACGCTGCTGGCCAGCTGTAAACCTTTTTTTTTTTAAAAAAAAAAAAAAGGAATGAGCCTTAGTACATAAAAAAAAGAATGATGACGACATACAACTACTGATGACTTGTATGAGCATTTGGGGAGAGAAAAGATCGGGTAGACATGGAGTTAGGTGACTGTATCCAGTGATCATGTATTCCAGTGTATAATGAATTATGGCAATTTTTCAAACTCATTCATGTCGTAATGCGCGGAGTAAGCTTCCGTAGTTATCCCCAAGGTTGTGACTCAGTATCTACTTTCGTACACCTATTCTACATCAAGAGTACAGGGTACTCACGCAATGCCACGATTCATCCAATCCTTCACAACAACCCCAAAAGACCTCTTCCGTCTAATCTTCGGCCACTACGTCCGTCTCCGCGCCTATCACTCCCCCTCCTCCGCCCCCGACACGCCTTCGACCTAATCACCGTCAACGGCCTCGTACGACCACTAGCTCTAGATCTGTCGACTTATGAATGTACCCCCCCCACCCCGCCTATATCTTTCCTTGAGTATCTATACCCCATAAAAGTAAATATATAGTTAACAAAAAGTGATACATAGTCCCAAATGGCGCATCAATAAGACCAAACACATCCGTAATGCAGAAACTCGCGCGTACGGCGAAAAATCCGCATGTTTGCATTTACTGCGTTGCAAAGGGCACAGAGTTACCGGAGGATTTGATACTCGTGCATGAGTTTCGGGATCATTATTCGTTGCAGGCGGGGAGGGGGATGGGTGTTGATGGTATGTTTTCTTTTTCCATTTCGGGCTGGGATGGATGGTGCTGATGAGACGTAGACTTGAACGAGAAAATTACGGATTTCTTATCAGAAAAGGGAGAGAGATTGAGCAGGGAGGGGTGGTTGTGGAGGTTTCCGAGGGCTGCGGAGGAGATATCTTAGCTTAGGTTTGGAGAGTATGGAGGGCTGGCTATTGGAAGTAGGAAGGTACGTATGTGTACGGTCTAGTCCAGACTCAGACACCGATAGACCCATATCTTGCCTTCAGAGAATGTCATGCATAGGCCCCACGTGCGCAACCCATTTTCATTGATATCACACAAACTCCCGGGGAAAAGGTAATGGATGATAATGTTGTAAGTTCTGGCTAGTTCTCCCTCGTCAACACCAAAAGGATTCTGCAACCACTTATTCACAATATTCGACGTTTTGCTCTCAATAGTAGCAGCCCCCAACCGACTGCCCCAGTGAAATGTGATTCGAACATGACTGATGATATCCAATAACTCGATCAACCTCGCATCCACATCCATCGAGTCAATTGACTTCTGGATTCTTTCATAATCGAAACCGTACATCTGCTCAAACGTCTCCTTGTACGAGGCAAAACAGCACAGCGCACAGCAGATGCATTGATGCGAGTGAACCAGTATAGTATCGACATTTATCCATCGACTGAAGCAAACCCAGATTGAGCTGGGACTTGAGAGACTATGACAAGGGATTCGCACAAAGTTGGAAGGTCGCAGTGGTGTCCAAGGCGTCAATGTCCTTCACTGGTGGTGTCGATTGCGTTCCAAACCGAGACCGGGCCATTTGCCAGCGGGTTTTAAATCAATGTGTTTTTGCTGGTGTGTGGTCGGATTTCTTTTTATGAGCGTGACAGACGCACGAGGATGTAGAATACTATGATATTGTTGTCTTTTCCGTATATAGATCCTCCGTATATCAGCACTGCTGTGAGGCTGTCTTCTCGGGTTTTCGCCTTGGGTAGGTGATACTGAATTTCTGAATCCAAATCTATTCCATGGAAAGATCTGCTGGAATCGAACCCGGGGAGTGCTGTAAAAAAGGCGGTGCTTGCCTTTGCATAGCCAGTTAAAATGTCTCCTTCCTATGTGTTGACTTGCAGTATAGGAGTTTGGTGGGCTGAATGTCAGAAGACTATGCCATACTGATTCCCATGATACCGGTAGGGGGGAACAGAACTATCCGTAGCTCCTGTCGTCATATGCTCGAATACGCTGTAGGACTCATTTATTATGACTAGGGCTTTGCCGTATGGCCCGACTATATTCAACCGCTCAGTCTCGTTTTCCGCTTGTACAGATGCTTGTAACATTGTTGTGTGCCTCCTTGTTGCGGTTATCGCCTAGTTTGCGGATCAGACTAAGTACTTCCATTCATATAAGCATGGTATGTAAGATGACTGAGATCGAATCTAGTAGTGTTTGTCTTGTGAAAAAACATATCCCATCCTGACTGGCTTGGATTCTAAGCGGATAGTGTTCTTCCTTGTTTATTCAAGGACAAACAGCTAGAGCCATTCTGGCGTACGCCTCCAATGATGTTTGTATATTTAATAGCGCTGAACACGGTGTGAGCAATGCTTCCGTTAACAATCTGTACGCCCCAATTCTACCATACCACGATAGACCTCGACTTCGTCGTTCTCATCCGATCTCGTTTCTCAAAGGCTGACATAGCCAACGACTCGCAAGTTCTAAGGCATTATGTTGAATCGTTAGACTTTCAGGCCTGTCTGGATGAAGAGGTAAAATATGTTGAGGTTTGAGAGGATGATACAAGTAGCTCTCTACTTTTGCGCAATGCTTTCCCCCCCTCGTCCATTCCCTCATTTCCTTCGACCGCGAATCCGATAATTGGTCTGTTGTTAAACCTCAAAATCAAGGCAATAACTCAGGGCCTGCCCTCCAGCCAGTAATATCATGCCTCATAACACATCGTGTAGTCTGTCGAGTATCGTAAACCGTCTAGACATACCATCGTAACATGAGTCCATGGCCTACCACAAAACAGTGTGGTCTGTTCTCGAATGTTTACTCGCAAAGCCTCTTGTGCCACCCTGAAAACATTCCCGTAGCAAGCCTTCAAGTAATAGTTCTATAAAGCAGGTTTCGAGACTTGTGATAATATGCACATGAAGCCGGTCCCTATCCATTACCCTGATTTCATTTTTGCATGTTTTCAGATTGTGTCGATGGTGTCGATGGTGTCAGTCGTTTTTGAGTGTCTCCAGTGGCGATGCTTTTCTGGACGTTGTTATGGCCGGTGTCATTTGTTTCTTCTTTTTCAACCAAGCCCTGTATTCTGGCCGTTCATTAAGAACAGCAATGTGCAAAATATGGCAGTATCGAGCACATATTGGGATTGATTTCATATAGGCTTTGTGCTGTTTGTGTTCCGCCTTTTCTATCTTGAAATACGCGACAGATCCAGAATGGGGAATAGGTACTCCAGAGAGACTGGTGTGAAGATTCCGTCTGGGACGGGAACTCTTTTTTCGTCCAGCGACACCACATAGAGTTGGAGGATCACTGCAACGGACTATTATCATCTGAATCACAGGGGAAACGACAGTGAGATACTTATTCAACACAGTTCTCATCACAGCTGCGTTTGCCCACCCAGTGCAATTCTTGAGGATCGAGGCCTTGCATATCGATCGACGAATAGTCCGTCTCTGTTATAATTGTGATACTGTTGTTATCGTATTTCCCATAACAAACCCCAGGTTCTCCACTGACAGCCCCGTGGGGCTCTACTAAATCTGACCCTAGAGCACGGAATAACATCTCAAGGAGTAGATTCACAGATGTAGGCGCTCATGCATGACATGGGCTTCGAGCCAGCTCGTCAGGTTACTGCAGTCAGATGCAGTTAGTTTTCTAAAACCGCCCAGTTATAACCTTCATTGGACAAGTATATCATATTTATTGGTGTCGAAATACGCGTCAATGGTCTCCATTGCTCAGTCAAGCTGTCCTTCAAGTCATTATATAGGTGTTGATGCAGAAGCCATGCAGCTGTGGCTGTTTCAAATACGTGAACAATTTGATTACCGTACGGATGTTGACCTGCCCCGGAACAAAGTTTTTTTGGTCATTGTGTATGGGGGCTCTCAGCCTTCTAGACCCATGAACCAACTCGAGACTTATATGCGTTGATTGTTCTTTCGAGGAAAACAAAATGGGACCGGTTTTCTTAGCAAATTACTTGCAGCTTTCGCTTCATCGGGCCTGATGGATCTTGTTTTAACAGACCGTCAACTTGAAATTGGCACGAATCGAGCCTAATATGCGTGTCGGAAAGAGGGCTGTTCTGTCAAATTGATAACACTTGTTGTAATGTACAGTGGAAGAGGGAGAGAAGAGGGAGATGAAGAGGAGGCAGACATAAGGAGAACTGCTCATTCTGCAGACAACTGACCATTCACTATGTAATGAAGTTGACGACAGTGATTCACCTCCATTTTCAATCCAAAGACTCTCGTTCTGGAACGCAGCCACGTCACACCCCAAACACGGAGCAACTCGTCTTTATCCATTATATTGATCTGGGGAAGACACTAACATCTATCCCAGCGATGAGACGAAACCTATCATTCATTGCATTCGCGATCTGAAAGGAATTCGGACAAAATGCCCAAGTACACCATTCTAGCTACTCTAGGGTAAGGTAGTGCCGCTCGGATATCTTGCGTCCCCAACCTCTAGTACATACATGAAAATTCATCCCAATACTACTCCGGAGTACCCCACAATCAACGTCTAGAACGAAAAGTGGATACTATACGAAAGATGTGACGAGTGCAATGATTTTTTCAACAGTTGCACTTGCGCATCTGCTGCGGAGCCGTATGATATCATTGTGGTTCTTCTGGAGAAATGGAATCCGAACGTTGGGGATGTCGATCTTGTGCATTGTCCAAGTTACGGCGTTGGAATAATGACAATGTTGATCTTTCTTCCCGGTTCTCGCACTGGCTGGTTCTTGAACCAGGCACATCCTCGCTTAACGGGGAAGAGAGGTCCACTCGAACCTTCGATGACAACACTGGAATTTTCACCCATTCCCGGCTCAGCATGACATTGTATCAGATTGTAACAGCTTTACAGGTTGTTGCGATAACAATATCGCAAACACGCATGTATTAACCCAGAGCAATGTCAGCCCGAAATTTCAAGATCATTGCGCATAATTGTAGTCCAATTGCAGTGCTCAATTACAGACCAACACTCATCGGATGGAGATCCTCCATGGCACCACTGTTTACACCCGACATGAGCATCAAATAGAGCCTGTCGAGTGAAACGATGGGACAATCTCCCACACCCCGATAACTCGATTCAGGGTGCGCGGAAGAACGCTGCCACCAAATATCCACGACTTTGATGGTCACCTCGCTAAATGCCTTATGATCATCCATTGGGTCCTCTGGGAAGGAAAGATTGACGAGCATCGAGATCGTGGCCTCGTCGAGAACTAGACAAGCCACGTTGCGAGCGGGAGGCACGAACCTTTCCTCATCATCACACAGATTGAAACTACGGATCAGAGCCCGGAATTCCTCCCGAATACGGTCATCGGACGCGCCATTCAGAGCATCTTGGTCCTCGATCACATCTAGTTTAAAGCGATGGAATGCCTCATCCCCATACGCGGACAGGGTATAACATCGCAAGCCGCGCTGCACCACCTTTAGCAGGTTGTCTATCGCTCGAGGGATGTTCTCGAGGACGCTCTCCGAATATCTCGTCACGAACACGTAATAACCCCATGTGGGATCTCGGCCCACGTATTTGTCTTTTCCAAAAGCTGACTTGCTCCCATCCCTCGATTTCGCGAAGCAGATCTATCCCTTGATCGAGTATTGGGTTGTAGGGCGTCGGGTCATAGTAAGTAGCGGTGTCAGCCTGTTCTTGCACTTCCCGGAGTGGCCGGGCTGTCGTCGTGATGTCCGCCGCAGCACCTGGGCCGAATGAGCGGGCAGCAAAGTTGCGAGTCCAGGGTACAGGGCGGACAGCCAGGGAGGAGCCTGTGGGGGAAATAGGACGTATGTTTGCGGGTTTCCCTCGGCCGGTCATGGTGTTGATAGTACCGGTACGGAGTCATGCGTGAAAAGCTGATAGTCTCAAGGTAGCGTTAGATAGTGCGAAATTAGTAGGTCATAGATCGCACTAGGCAGCAATACGCTAAACACAACCATAGTCTTCTATTTATCTACCAAGATTCTGTTTATTCCATACCAATATCTACTCCATAGTCTACATATGTGCTGTTCCTGTCGATGTTCCAGTCCCAAAAGGGCAAGAGGCTGTAATGATGGAACATAAAATACAGAGACCCACTTTCGTGTCTCAAAATGTTCCAGACCACGACGCATAGAAGAGTTTTCATTGGCCCACAGAAATAGTATATACCAGAACCAATCAGATTCCACAGCCGTTTTACATTTAGTGTCTGCACTGTAAATGCTGTACATACTCAGTAGTAGAGCACTCTGGAGTATAGGATGCAATGTAGACATAAGTAGTTGTTGATTTATAGGATCGCAAGAGAAATGAAACCATTTTGCAAATCATACGGGTCTGGGGATAAGCATAAATAGATCAAATGGTCTAGACTACCAAGACCGATGATCTGCCAGCAGGGACCGATGCAGTATTTGTATGTAATCTGTAGAATCTGCGTTGAAGACTGTCACTCTGCACTTTACTCCGGAGTATGTAGTGTACATATTCCAGCCCATAATATTCTATCATCTTATCATTAATATCCGTCTGAAAACTCCAAGCAATAGCCTTATATGAGTCTATGGAGATGGTCTAACGCCGTTGTCCAACCGCCTCCGCTGGATCCACCCGGACTTGTGTCTTTTTGCCTCGTCATCCATTCTTTCTTTCTTTCTTCTTTTATTTTCTCTTTATTCGTTCTTCTCTCGTTTTTCTTCTTCTCTCACGTCTCTCGTTTTCTATTATTACCATATAATTAGTCCCTCGTTCCGTCCTCGTGCGCCTCTTCGGAGGTCGTGCCACCGCTATGCATCCTCTCGTTTTCCGCCGCGACGAGACGACGCCCGCAGACGAATTCCTCAAGCTCATTCAGAATCCGTTTTCATCGGCTGTACGCTCTCCCTGCTGAATATACTACACATATATACTAACTCATGATAATGATAGTTCCAATTGAACGCTCTGTCTGCCTCCCTGGTCACTTCCGTCGCCGCTGCCGCCCTCCTCGCCCTGCTCTTCTCCCTCTTTCGTCCCCGTCATTCCGTCGTCTACGCCCCAAAAACCAAGCATGCAGACCACAAGCACTCCCCGCCTCCAATTGGCAGAGGCATCTTCGCCTGGTTCAAGCCCGTCCTGCGTACCAAAGAACCCGAGCTTGTCGAGTGCATTGGTCTCGACGCTACCATCTTCCTGCGATTCACCAAGATGTGCCGCAATATCTTCATTTTTATGAGCATTATCGGCTGCTCTATAATGATTCCGGTCAATCTCACGCAAAGCAAGGGTGCTGTTCAACAGGGGTTTTCGGCTTTTACTATCATGACACCGATGTATGTCAGTACCATGGCCGTGTGGAGTCAGGTGGCTTGCGCGTGGGCATTCAATATTATTATTGTGTTCTTTCTGTGGAGGAATTACAAGGCTATTGTTCGTCTTAGGAGAAATTATTTTCAGAGTTCGGATTATCAGCGTAGTCTGCATGCACGGACTTTGATGATCCTCGATATTCCCCAAACTGCACGCTCCGAAGAAGGCATTATGCGCCTCACGGATGAAGTCAATCCCACTGCAGCACTGCCACGAGCGTCTGTCGGCCGCAACGTCAAGGGTCTTCCCAATCTGATCAAGGAACACGATGAAACCGTCCGCAAACTCGAGTCGGTTTTGGCCAAGTACCTCAAGCGACCCGATCAGCTGCCACCAAACCGGCCCACCATGCGTCCACCCCGGAACCACCGCGGTGACACAGTCGGCAAGAAGGTGGACGCCATTGACTACCTCACCGATCAGATCACACGTCTCGAGGAGGAAATCCGCCATGTTCGTGCTTCCGTCGATAAACGGGATGCCATGCCGTTTGGTTTCGCCAGTTTCGATATGATCGAGCATGCGCATGCGGTAGCCTACACGGCGCGCAAGAAGCACCCACAAGGTACTACCATTAGTCTGGCTCCCCGGCCGCACGACCTCATCTGGGAGAACCTGCCTTTGTCCAAGTCAGCACGCGTGTGGAAACGGTTTATGAACATTATTTGGGTTACAGCGTTGACAGTCGTTTGGATCGCGCCCAACGCTATGATTGCCATCTTTCTGTCCAACCTGAACAACCTGGGTCTGGTTTGGCCGGCCTTCCAAACCTCGCTCAATGCCAACCCCAAGGTTTGGGCTGCGGTGCAGGGTATTGCGTCCCCTGCTATCACATCGTTGGTTTATTTAATTCTGCCTATCATCTTCCGTCGTTTGGCGATCCGAGCAGGTGACGTGACCAAGACTTCTCGAGAGAGACATGTGCTTCACCATCTGTATGCGTTCTTCGTCTTCAACAACTTGATTGTATTTTCTCTCTTCTCAGCCGCCTGGACTTTCGTCTCTACTGTGATCGAAGCCAACCAGCACGATGAAAATGTGTGGCAAGCACTCAAAGAGGGCGAGCTTTACTCCAAGGTCATTAGTGCTTTGTGCAATGTATCACCCTTCTGGGTGTCCTGGCTGCTGCAGCGGAACCTGGGAGCTGCCATTGACCTGGTGCAGCTCGTCAGCCTGTTCTGGATTTGGTTCGTCCGGACCTTTATGTCGCAGACGCCGCGACAGGCGATCGAACGGACGGCGCCTCCATCGTTTGACTATGCTAGTTATTACAACTACTTCTTGTACTACGCAACGGTGGCTTTGTGTTTTGCGACGTTGCAGCCCATCGTGCTGCCAGTCACGGCCGTGTACTTTGGGTTGGATGCCTTGCTGAAGAAGTACCTGCTGCTGTACGTATTCGTGACCAAGAATGAATCTGGCGGCCAATTCTGGCGTGTCCTGTTCAACCGAATGGTGTTTGCGACTATCCTGTCGGACATCATCATCGCGCTCGTGACCAAGGTCAAAGGCACATGGACCATGGTGTACTGTGTGGTTCCGCTACCGTTTCTGGTGCTGATCTTCAAGTTCTACTGCATGAGAAAGTTCGACACCGACACCAAGTACTACAATCGGGCAGATTTGAGCGATGCGGAAGCGCTGGCAGCCGGCAAATCTGGTCGCAAGGCTTCAGAACGACTCAGCAGCAAGTTCGGCCATCCGGCTCTGTACAAACCCCTCATCACTCCGATGGTGCATGCTCGGGCGGCCGATGCACTGAAGAAGATCTACCGGGGGCGTCTACACAACTCCATGGCGGAGGGCGAGTACTCAGACATTGCCTTGAACCCAATGTCCGCCTCGCATCCTGGCAAGTCGGATCCGTCCGCCACAGCTCCATTCGAAGTTGTTCCAGAGAACCAGCTGGACTTCTCGTACTTCAAGGACCGCCCCGAATTCCGAGACGAGTTTGGCGGTGGAATCTACGGTCGTCCAGAGGATCTCATCACAGAACGATCCCATACACCACGCAGCATGCTGGGCGGCGAATGGTCACCCAGCTCATCGCGCGCGTCCTCACCAGCTCCATCAGGACTCTCCATGTCCATGTCCGCATTGCCAGCAGACCCCTATAGCCATGTCCACCCAGTCTTCCGTCCACCATTGTCTCGCGGTGATAGCGGTCCCGTGGGACGAGGCTTGTACCAACAGACAACTAACGAGAGTGAGACATCACTGCTTGACCAGGCGCAAGCGCCTGCGCAGACGGAGGTGCCTCCTGCAGCTTTGGACCGCTGGCGTACCGGGGGGTACGGACCTGTTGAGCAGGATGACGACCCTGGTTTTATGTCATATGAGTCGTATCGGATGGCAAGGTAGCTTTTTTGAGTCATTTCTTTTGGGGGGTTAGGGTTTACTTGGGTTGGTTTATCTTTCCTCAATTCTTCTTGTATATGTTTTGATATATAATTTTGGATACTAGTATATAGATTGGATGAGAATGGTGACGAGTTACGTTATACGATGCAAACTTGGAAATAAATTACACCAAGGCTAAACTTATTGTATAGAATAGACATAAAAAGGCTAAGTGCTCTATAGCAGCGTACTCAATGAAGTGATTACCCAATTAGGCCAGGCGGATCGCGATCCGCGGAGCTCGGAGCTATCTCCTTTCCGCTTTGTTTCTTCCTGTCAGCACCTCAGCTCTGTCCTCTGACATGTAACAACATCAACCTACGGGTTCCTCTGTGCGATGGCCCATTGATTCGTCTCACGCTTATTGTGCCAACTGTCATTGCGACCTGTCACTCCGTCCGTACCTCCGCGGCGTACTTCGTACCTGGAGTACGCTATCAACAAACAACCACAACCACCAACACTCGCAAATCAATCCAACCCAGAACCAAAACAACAGAAAATGACCTGGTACTCCATCCTCCCTCCCGACCTCACATACCTCGAAACCTGGGCCGCCCGAATCTTCGTACGTCCCTCCCCATCCCCGTTCCCATTCCTTTACCTCCCCCACACCTCTCCCCCAATCAACCAGCCCCCATTACTAACGTTCGCAGTTCATCCTAGGCTTAACAACCCTCCTCCCCTGGACCGCGCTCCTCATCTTCGACTTTGTGCTGTATATCGTGCGCATGGCGCTTTACGAGATGCCGGTTGTTGGGGGCCGGGTGAGAGGTGCGCAGAGACCTAGGGCGCCGAGTTTGAATGAGAGGCCGGATGGGGGTGCACGCAGGGTTTTTGTGTTGGGGCAGGGTGGTGAGAAGAATGTTGAAGGTGATGGATTTGGAGATGGTGATCTTGATGGAGATGGGGAGGATTATCGGTATCGGGATGAGGGGGAGCGGGAGGGGAAGAAGCTGTGATTCGGATAAGGACTAGGATGGGATGGGATGGGATGGGATGCTTGCATGGCGTATGGATTTTGTTTGATATGTATGAGATACCCATTGTGATTCGTTTGTACGGAGTACTGTTGATTATTGTCTGTCGGTGCTTCGGGGCTTTGTCCAATTGACTGCGCCGAATTTCGGTGTTACTATACCCTGCAGGTTAGTGAGATGTATTTATTAGCATGGCATTTCATCATCTATTTAGGTTCGTTAGAAGTTATTGTATTAAGATGGCTACGATGGATGCTCTCTGGATGTCAGCCTGGTCATTGACCTCGTCGACATGGATGTTGATATCAGCACTGGCCCTGGTTCTTATCTACGTGATATACAAAAGACACTCTCAACCTGTACGTCTTCCTCTATCTAGAGAGCCACTACTAACTCACAGAAGAAATACACCTTCCCCCCAATAACCCCCCTCCCCAACTTCAACCATGAAACCACAGACCCCATATCCCTCCGTCCCTTCAAACCAAAATACCACTTAACCATGGGTATCCCCCCCCCCCCTCTCCCCTTCCACACAAACCCCCTCTAGACACAATATCAACACAATACTAACGCACCCAGGCCTCACAACTATACCCCCCTCAGACCTCCTCCCCATCGACAAAACATACGAATCGCGTCTCGAGCTACGCTCGTCACTTATCTCACAGCATAGAGATACAGTCATCGGTGTCTGTGATGATAACGGGGGAGATGCAAGAGTTCGCGATGCTGTGGAAGAGTTGTATGCGTTTGTTATCGGGTGGTACTTACCAAGCCGGTATCCGACTATGTTTAGGGTTATCGCTTCACCAGCCAGGGAGAAAGGAAATGGGGAAGAGGTGCTGGAGAACAAAGTAACAGGCGATATCCGGCCCACAACACTCGACAGCACCCAAACCACAGAATCAGCCCTAGAAATCCTAGGCAAAACCATCGATGAAGACTTCCTAATCCTCCTCCCCACCCAATCTCCCAACAAGCCCCCAGAGGACCAGAAATACCACCTCTCCGCATACATAACCTGCTACCCCAACGGTTTCGACCCAGCCCAGAAACTAGGCCTGCAACTATCAACAATCCACGCCCCCGTCCCGGGGTACAGCGAGAAATTGGAGAAAAGCATGGATCGGTTTTTCTCGAGGATCGAGGTTGGGAAGGTTGTTAAACGGGTGAATTGGAGCGTTACGACGGGGGCGGGGCTTTTTGCGGCATTTAAGGGGACGCATGCGAGGGTTGGGGAGGAGGTTAGGGAGATGGGGAGGGGGGAGTTGGATGTTGGGTCGGTATGTATTCTTTTCTTGGTTTATGGGTTATGGAAAATGAATGGCTAACGGGGGTGGTTGGGGTAGACGTTTCTGCGTTGTGAACGGCAGACGCTTCATCGGTTACCGACTAATAAAGCGTTGGTTTTTGCGCTCCATACGTATACGTATCCGATTCAGCAGATCAAGGATGAAGGGCTTGGTGAGGAATTGGCTACTGCGATTGACGGTTTGAAAGAGGGTAACATGCCTGAGATGCATTTCTACAAACGGGGTTTTGTATGGGGAGAAGCTGTCAAGGCGTTTTTGCGGAGTTAATACCAGCGTCATCTACTCTATGTACAGGCTATAGGTATCTAAGACAATCTCTCAAGAACCTTGAGCAGATCAGCCGTAACACCCATAGCAGTCACATCACCACCAGCACCAGCACCCTGCACAATCAACGGGTTGGGGCCGTAGCGCTCTGTGTAGAAGCTGATGATGTTGTCGCTGCCCTTCAGCCCAGCAATAGCGCTGTCCTTGTCAAAATACTGCAGTCCAACGCGGACCTCCTTCTTGGCCGTGTCCACGCTGCCAACGTACCGCACAACCTTGCCCTGCTTCTCAGCGCCGTCCTTGATAACGGACATCTGGCCATCGAACTCAGGGAGACGGGTCATGAACTGGGTGATACCGTCAGAGGTCGAGGGGAGGGAGGCCAGCTCGTTAGGAATGAGGGACTCAATGGGGAACGAGTCGGGTCCTTGCACGTCCAGACCGGCGATACGGGCGAGGATGGTGAGTTTCCGGGCAACATCCATGCCGTTCAGGTCATCACGCGGGTCAGGCTCGGTGTAGCCAAGTTCCTTAGCCTGAGCAACAACCTCACTCCACTTAGCAGAAGCACCAGCACCACCGGAGACAGGGGCGAAAGTGTTGAACAGGAACGACAGCGTCCCCGAGAACACACCCTCAATGCGGGTGATCTGGTCACCAGTAGCAACAAGGTCCTTCAGCGACGAGATAACAGGCAACCCCGCACCCACGGTACTCTCATGGTAAACCAACGCCTTGCCCTCGGCGGCAGCACCGAAGATATCTTTCCACAGACTCAAGTCGCTCGAGAAACCCTTCTTGTTAGGCGTCACCACAGAGATACCCTTGCGCAGGAAGACGGGGTACGAGCTCGCCAGCGCGGGGTCGCTGGTGTTGTCGACGAGGATGGCGCGGCCGGGAGCGGAGGAGAGGTACGAGGCGATCTCGTCAACGGAGAGGGCACCGGACTTGGTGAGAGAAGGGGTTTCAGAGGCCGTCTTCCAGTCACCGGCGGGGATGCTGGGCTTATAGGCTGGGGAAGGGGAGAGGAGAGTTTGCGAGGAGCGGGCGAGGAGGACGAGTTGGGGAGCGTTGGGGAGGCGGGCGAGCTGGTTTAGGAAGGCAGTGCCAACGCCGCCAACGCCTGTGTTGTTAGCTGTGTGCGTATATAGGGGGAGTATGCGTTGGCTTACCGATAACACCGAGGTAGATAGGAGAAGCCATGGTCAATTGATTGTATGCTGTGACTTTGGATATTGATAGAAGGATTGAAGAAAAGTACGTGGGGTCGCGGGGCTATCGATGGCTTAGTCATACATAGTATAGTGAACGACAGATAGCTAGTTACAGGGGTACTGGAGACAACTACTATTACAAAGCCCTGATGGTGGAAATGGATGAGATGATAGATTGACTGTCTAGCTATGTAGTTGAGAGTTGCTATGTGTGAGGTTATTCTGTTCATTGTCTATGAGAACTTGCATAATGATCAAGACTCAACCATCCATTGTCATGATCAAACACTAACTAACCATTGGAAACATGATAGGTACTCTGAAGCAAACCAGGGAAATCTAGTCCTGAAGCCTTTTTTTTTATATCACTGACTCACTGTGTCTCACTGAGGGACTATATGAATACAATGTTGATGACGTCACCAGCAGCAATATCTGATCTACATGTCTATATAAATCTGTTACTTCCTTCAATTCCCATCCGACAGTCTGAAGAATAATTTCTTTACTTTAGATAGCGCAAGCTAATGTTAACTATACTGAGCTGCTTGTGTCTACTATGCTAACAATCTCCCATGGATCAGCCATCAGTTAAATCCACGCCAGGATGGCCGGATCCCATCGGAGATTTGGCCCAAGTGCTGATGACTCTGTCTCATCCTGCTGCTATATACTGGGGAGACGATATAATGCTCTTTCACAACAGCGCTTGGGCGGACGCCGCTGGTGGCATTGATAGGCAAAAAACGCTGCAGCGGCATGCTCTTGCGAACAACACTGTTGCCGTGTTGTTGACGGTGTCTCATGGTGGCAAGGCGGGTGCATTGCGGGGCCAGGATTTGTTGAACACTGATCGATGTGAGACGGATTGGCATGTCTTACTGAGTCAGATACCGGGCGTGACTGGTGTTATCGCCCAGTTACTTCCTAAGGTCCATTTTCAAAAACCATTCGACAATGATACCGCAGACGATAAGGCACGCAATGGTGCAATGGATGACTCGACAGGTGATGCTGGGAGTTCTGTGACGAAAGACATCGATAATACGTCTCTTCAAACAAACGAATCCGTGAAACAGCTTGCCGATACATTACCAGCCGGGCTCGCCATTATCAACCACAAAGGCGAGCCTGTATTCATCAACGGACGCTTTCAAAATCCTCATTTCTATGGCAGTAAAAAATACTTCGACTCTCTATCACAGTCCATTCACCAAGACGACTGTGACCGAGTCGAAAGTGCGTACCAGGAGGCACTGAGGTCCAAAAGCGAACTGCGCATCCAGTATCGTGCACGAAATCAGCCTGACTGCTGGCAATTGCTTTTACTGAACCCCCTTGGTCATGAAGACGTGCAATACCCTGATCTCCATAATCATGGCGGGTTCACCTGCACGGTTGTGGACATTACGGCCGAAAAGACTGCGGAAATAGAACAGGCAAAGTCAGCGCAAGAGGCGCAAGAGCACAAGGAAAAACAAGAACGGTTCATTGACATGATCAGCCACGAGATTCGCAATCCACTCTCCGCTATTCTACACTGCACCGAAGACATCATAGACGCCGTGAAGGGCAAGAAAGCGCACCAAGTTCAGACAGAAGATATCATACAAGCGGCGGAGATTATCAACTTGTGTATATTGCATCAAAAGAAAGTCGTCGATGATGTCCTCTTGTTCTCCAAACTGGACGCATCCATGCTGACCTTATCACCGCGAATCGTCCTGCCACGGGCCGAAATACCAATTTCACTAAAGATGTTCCAACCGGAGCTGCGGAACCAAGACATCCAGTTTGAATACCGACTCGACCCTTCCTACATAGACCACGGCATCGACTGGGTCAGGGCAGATCTCACTAGGATTAGCCAGGTGATTATTAATCTATTCTCAAACGCAATCAAATTCACCGCCAAAACCAAGGGCACAAAGAGAATCGCGCTTTGCATGGGTGCTTCCCTGGAACGACCACCGTCATACCCACCGAACATCGTCTTCTTTCAATCCGACGAGGCTGCATTGCGCCTCGACGCAACCAGCGGGCCGGAATGGGGCACAGGCGAACCGGCGTACATCATGGTCGCCGTCAGTGATAATGGGATTGGGATCAGCACTGAAAACCAGAAAAGGCTCTTTGAGCGCTTCAACCAGGCGACTCCCAAAACAGGGGTAGATTACGGAGGCTCGGGGCTGGGACTAAACGTTTGCCGGAAACTCTGCCATTTGCACGGAGGGGAGATTGGAGTCAGCTCCAAGGAAGGGGATGGCAGTACTTTTGGATTTTTCTTCAAAGTCCTTCGAAGTTCGCGAGCATCGCACGACGAAAAGGTATCGCAGGAGGGTGAGTCGGCAATGGACAAGCTGTGCAATCGATTCGAATCACTTGGCCATGAAGATCAGGAAGCGAATTCCGATTCCGATTCCAAGTTCGAGATCTCAGATAAGCCTATTGTGACACCTTCGTCAGAGGTGATGCCAAGCGCCGCAGACGATGAAAGGACACAAAATACGGCCAAGATCGTAGGGACTGACGATAGCTGGGATGCAAAGCGACAAAAAGCTGCCGATGGTGATTTATCCAATGGAGACAAACCAGAGACAGAATCTCCTGGACCGTCCCAAGGGGAAACTGAAAAAACACGCATCCTGCTAGTCGAAGACAACATCATCAACCAGCGCATCATCTCTCGCAAGTTAAAATCCCTTGGCTTTGAGGTCTCAGAAGCAAACGATGGCCACGAGGCCCTTGAGGCAGCTCAGACAGGTAGATTCAACTGCATTCTCATGGACAAAGAGATGCCTGTTATGGATGGAAACGCAGCAACGAGGGCTATCCGACAATCCGAACATAGAAGCATTGCATCCGTTCCAGTCATTGGTATCACGGCAAATGTTAGGCCGGAGCAGGAGAATGAGATGAAGCAGGCGGGAATGGACTGTGTGATCCATAAGCCGTATAGAATGGAAGAACTTGTGGAGAGGATTAATCAAGCAACCAGAAAAGAAGCATGATCAACGGGGACCCTTTGACATATTATTTTACCGCCGGTATCCCAAATAATTAATCAATGAGTTTGAAGATACAATGTTGGCATCCTGAGCTGTAGGAGGAATTCAGACACATTGGGCTGGATTGATGTATTCTAGGTGTAGTTATAGCTAACTGTTAGATGTTTGAAGCTTGCATGATCATTTGCACAAGTGATAAGTATATTTCAGGAATTAGTAGATATCTAGACCTGATGCCCATGGAATAGCAGCTGAGAGCAGAGCATGAAGGAACAGAAGTTCGCGGTAACTAAACTATGCGCTGACTCCGCCGATCCGGAATGCTCTCCGCTCCGTCTTCGAACTGATCTCACCCACCTCCAACTACAACTACCAACAACAACTACACCAAAATGGCATCCAACAACTCCCTCTACGGCAACCCGCCCCAAAAACGCCCCCAAACCACAACCCCCCAATCCTCCTCCTCCCTCGCCTTCACAAGCCACCTCTCCTCGCTAATCTCCCAACACCAACCCTCCTCGACAACCGGCCGCGCGCGCCCCTCCAAATCCTCCAAATCAGACATCTTCTCCGTATCCAACCGCGGGTCCCAGAAACGCGCTGCCGCGGACTTACTCGACGATAACAATGGCCAACAACACAAGACGGAGAAGGATATCGGGAAAGTGGACGAGGCGACGCTGCATCGGTCGAAGAGGAGGATGGAGGAGAAAGTGAGGTTGTATGAGGATTTGAAGAAAGGGGCTTATTTGGCTGGGGATAGTGATGATGAGGATAATGGTGCTGGTGGTGCTGGTGAGGGAAGGAGTGGTGGCGATGCGTATCTAGCGCGCTTGCGCCGGAAGGAGAAAGAGGGGTTGGTGGATTTCGATCGCAAATGGGCTGATGAGGAGCGGAAGCGCGAGGACAACGATGAGGAAGAAGAGGAAGAAGAAGAGGACGACGACAACGCGTCAATGATATCCTACGAAGACGACCTCGGCCGCACCCGCCACGGCACCCGCGCAGAAGCCGCCCGCGCAGCCGCAGAATCGCAATCCCAGCACGAAGCCGCTGAGCGCTGGCGTCCGCAACGTCCTACGAACCTGATCTACGGCGAAGCCATACAAACGCAAGCTTTCAACCCCGATTCCAACACGGCTTCGCAGATGTCGTATCTAGCGGCCCGACGGGACCGCTCGCCTACGCCGCCTGAGGAGACGCATTATGATCCAGAGGGTGAGGTGAGGAATCGGGGGACGGGGTTCTATGCATTTTCGAAGGATGAAAATGTTAGGAAGCAGCAGATGGAGGAGTTGATGGGGGCTAGGGACGAGACGGTTAAGGAGAGGAATGCGAGGAGGGAGCGGAGGGCGGAGAGGGAGAGGGTTAGGGATGAGAGGAGGAGGAAGATTGAGGAGTTGAGGGTTAAGAGGAGGGCGGAGGTGTTTCTGGCGGGATTGGGGGACTTGGGGGTGCAGAGTTGAGTTGACTTGTTTTATGCTGTACTGTTCGACATTTGATTTGAGATACCCATTTGCATTTGCGTTTGCATGTCATTAACATAGATATTCAAGAACCAAAAAGTGCGAGGGCACAGGACACGCTAAATACAATATAAACATAACAACATCTATACAAACAAAAGACAAGAGTCCGCCTCGCTGTGATCATCAGTCATGTCATAATTCGTTAATCGTAACAAGCATATCCGTCTGATACTCGATATGCTGGTTTTCGTTTCTTTTCTGTTTTCGTTTTCTTTGATTGTCGTCAAACCAATTCAGCAATCAGCTCGCTAATATTACGCAAAAACGCATCCGCATCTGCCAATATTAGCATCAATCCTGACCAAAGTGGAGAAAGGAAACTCACCAGCCCTCGTCAAAAACCTCAAAATATGCTCCCCTCGTGCCGTAACCTGCGGATTATAATCCATAAACGCAAACACACTCGGATGCAATTCCCGCAAAAACACAGCCTTAGGATCAGTCTGCGACCGCCGGATCCACGCGCGAGTCATAATGTGCTCTTTGATATGGTCTGTGATGAAGGCGGTCCAGACGGGGGAGCGGTCCATTTCGCCTTTGTGGACGGAGGCTTGGAGGCGGACGGCGCCGGTTATGGTGTCTTGGTAGATGCGTAAGGCGTGGAGGTAATTGTCGTCGATTATTTGGCTGGATTGTTAGCTAGCGTAATGATGGGAAGGGGGTTGTGGGTGCTTACCCGCCGTATAACTCAACTTCGTCGTCGAGTTCGTAGTCGCGGATTCGTGCGACTGGTCGGCCGCAGTCTTGCGAGCGCATTGCTAGGAATGTACAGAAGAACAGGACCATTCCTGGGATTGTCAGCATAGCCTTGAAAGTAGAGTAGGGGACGCACGCTCAATGGTGCTGAACTTCAGATTCGCCCATACTTCACCAGCAACCCCGCGCCGACGACGACGCAGTTCAAGACACGATCCATTCCGGTAAGCCTCCAGCAAGTTCAGGGGCATACAGAAGTATGGACTGGGTCGAGAGCTGCGAGGGCCTTTGCACATGATTCGGGCTCGATGATCGTCCTCCCGGAAGAACATGTATACTCGAAGATCCGAGTCGCCGGTGAATGCCCTGGAGGGTTAGTAGAGGTGATTGGAGGGTGATAGATGAGACATACAATTGGAACAGCTCTTCATACCCCTCATCGCGAAGCCACCGTTTCAAACCTGGATTCGGGTCTCCTAAGCATTTCGAACTATACCACATCAGCATGTACTATGTAACAAGATTCGGGGGATGCTCACGTTTCGCCAACGTTCGGAAGAGGGGTAGTTGTATGCTGATCCAGGAATACTTCCTTTGCCCAGTGATCAGCCGCAGTATCTAGGGTCGATTGGGTGCCACTAGAACTCGTCTGTGAATCTGGGACATCTGGAACGGAGGGAGGAAAGTCGGACGAATATGTCCCCGAAGACGGAGATAACGGTGACTGAGGTGATTGCATTGATGATGACGGTCTTCGTCGTTCGTATGATCTGCGATTGCGCGGTCTCCGTCGCTCACTAACTGGACTGCTGGGTTCGCTACCCGAGGACCCTCCCATAGTCAAGGCACCGAGACGAGGTACTAATCGGGAATTCTGGGATTCTTGTTGGAGTAGGAGGGATTTGATATTGGATCGAAGTCGTGCTGTGAGACGAGCGTCCGAATCCTTGCTATAAAACCATGAGTCGAAAGAATAAGGGAACTCCGGGAAACCTAGGTGGGCATACTCCTTGAACTCATCCTGCAACTCATTCAAGAATGTCTTATATTTTATAAGCCGGGTCGACAACGAATCCTTCGATTCCTCCTGGAAATACGAACATAGACTCAACCACGTCCGCTTAAAGACTTCTCGACTCGGCCCGCGACGAGTTTCCAGGTCACCAAAGAAATCCACAATGTCCTCGAGAGTATGCTTCAAACTAGTCCCGACTAGCTCCAGATCTGCCTGGACATGGTGCAGGGTATGGCGGTAAGCACGGTTAGAAGCGAAATCGTCCAAGAATTTCAGCGAGACGCTAATAGCATAGAGATCCGCGATGAGGCCGGTGATTTCCGTGGCATATTCGGGCAGAGGATCTCGAAACATGCGGAAGCCCGCGGCCACATCCTCTGCATTATCGGCAGATGTGCGCAAGGCCATTGTGAGAGCGTCAGGCCATATATTTGGCTGTCAGTGAGAGGAAAAGAAAAGAAAAAACAATAAATAGAAAAGAAGACTCGGAAAATGTATGTATTTGTAAAATGCAAGCAAGCCACCGTCCGCTCCGCACACCGCAAAAAAAGGTTCGTTATGGCGTCTGTGGTGTAGCGTTATTGAGATCAGCCCCGGGCCGCATGTCCAGTCAGTGAGCAGTGTCAACCCCGGAAAATCAAGGCAAGATAAAGCAAACAACTGACGGGAGCTTCGAATAATCTGCGGCAAAGATTAAATTAAATCAAAGAAGAAAAATTCCCAAAGGAAAAAAAAGGAAACACAGCAGATTATCCGGTGGGGCATCCTAAAGAAAGAAGACAAAAGACTAAATCCACCAGTGCGGCTCCTCTATTGCCTCTTTGGGGGGTTCCAGCAGGCTTTCAGAGCATTATTTGCGGCACAGACAGACAGAAAAGACAGCCAGACGGACAGATAGAATGTGCTGGACATGACGCCCTCCGCTGTTGACGTGTTCGTGCAGCGCACGCAAAGACGCCAATCATCGAATGCATGGCGGAAGAGGTGTCCATTGATATGGAATTGGAGGGTGTGCCCGTACAATTTAGCCGTATCGAGATTGATAAGTATGAGTACAAATACTCCGGAGCAAACGATTAGTTTTTAGGCCATTATGTAAATGATTCTGTGGGTGAAAAGTCCACCGGAAATGGTTCTTGAAGGTGTTTTGTTTCCGGACTGTTGGTGCTGGCAGTGACAGATACTGACTGAACTGGCCATGAGGGGGGGGACCATGTCGATTCATCTCGACCCGAATCGGGGATAGCAACGTTGTCCCATGAAAATGAGACACATCGGTCTCCAATGCAGGAGGTTGACGGTTGGCTGGAAACACATATTCCTCTTGTGCTGTCGACGGTGCTGATCCGGTGATTTATCAGAGATGAAATACGCTGACCAGTGTTCACAGCGAGTTGTTATATCACTGCTTGTACTCTGTACGGCACGAGTAAGCATTGCCTGAGGTACTGATGTCAGGCTGCCAGGCTGCCAGGCATCCAGGCAGTAAGTCAGGCAACAAGGCATGACATGTCGCGACGCGTGACACGTAAACAGTCGCGCGTCATAGTCGGTTGATATCTACAGAGTACGGAGACTTGTACAAGTATACAAGGCAAGATCATTGATTAGGCTATAGTATACAGCAGTTCTTGCTTGCCTCTCATCAACAATCCGGCAGCTTGCAATTCCAGTTTCTTTCCATGTACTCACGCGCGTTGCAGCGCCCGCGCAATTCCAGCTGCCCATTTCATACCGTTGAAACCATTTCCCAGTCGAAACGAAAACACAAGAACCCTTCATCAGATCGAAATAAAAAAGCATGGAAGAGAGAAACCACCGTCATCTCACACCAGACATTGACTAAGAAACATGAAAGAAAATGGAATCGAAGAACAAAGTCACAGACGAAGAGAAAATGAAATAAGAGGCATCAGAAGAGGAAAACAAATACAAGCCACGATTCGGAAAATGACACAGAAACGCCGAGCGGCCCAGACATCACGAGACCTATGGAAATTGGGGGCATAATCTAGGACGATTCTTCATCTTCCTCGGCCTCGGCGGCCTGCTGCTCCTGGAGGGGGGTCAGCATGACAAGATCTATGAACATCAGAGGGCCATAGCGGGACATACATTGTATTTCTCCTTCTCCTCCTCGTAACGCTTCTTGTCGGTGGCAGCCTTCTCTTCGTAGGGTTTGCGATCCGTGTCGCTCAGGGCCTTCCACTTCTCACCGAGCATCTTACCAACCTGACCTGCACAGACAATTAGCCGGACGAGTCCTTATTGACGCAGAGCTGATGCGACGGTGAGCCTTACCGAACGAGATACCAGGGTTCTCCTCGCGGACCTTTTCCCGGTTGTCGTTGGCGAAGAACATGTATGCCGAGAGACCACGCTTGGGCGCGTTGGGGTCTGGGACGAGTTAGCCAGGATGACCAGGATGAGGAAGGACAGGAATCGGCGAAAGATACGTACCCTTCTTCTTTCTCTCGACTCTAGGCTTGGTCTTGCGGGTGGTGGTCTTCTCCTTAGGCATTTTGGATGATAGGTTGCTGAAGAAGCGTTAGAACGATGAAAAGACCCAATTGGTGTATTGAAAGAGAAAAACGGAAGAGCGCGAAGCAGAAAGGAGGAAACAAGGTGGATGAAGAAGAGAGAAGAAGGTTGAGGGGGAAAAAAAAGAGACGGAAGGAGAGAGAAGGTACGGAGTAGGGTGAAGTGAGTGCGCGTTAGGTGTGGATGCGGCGATGCGCGCGCCCCAAACAGCGACCGGGCGCAAGTCCAAGAATGACGCGCAGGGGGGAAATAGACGATAAAAATGGATGCAACAGAATCGCGAGAACACGAATATTCTTCATCTACAGGGTAAATGTGTGGCAATGGAAAGGAAATGGTGGTTTTGTGCTGTGGAAGTGCGCCCAGTAAAGCGCGCCGCCATAAGGGAAAGAACAGGAATAACGAAGCAATTCCAAGTCATGATAGGGATTGCAAAGCAGATGAGAACAAGAGAATAATAAAAATGAAAAAGGAAAAATGGTGGTGTTGAGAAAAAAAACCAAAACAGAGGCAATGTTTATGAGGAGACTCACCAGAACGGAGATGCAGTACTTTTTAGGGAATTGTATGGGAAGCGAATTTGTATGGGGGAGTTGGTAGTAGAGAGGGAGGGAGAGTAGAGAGTGAGGGAAGAGAGTGAGGGAAAGAGAGAGGGAGTGCGAGAATAATAGCAGAGACTGAGAGTCCGCGGGCGAGGGGTGGTAAGAATGGGCCGTGAGGGTGAGTACAGTATGGTATCGTTTGGTATCATACCCTCCTCTGCTGGTTGTCACTGGCAGCGACAACAGACTGCAAGTAACGTACCGTTATAATGCCCTGTACTGTATTCACCGGTGGGTTTCGCTGGGAGTATGGTGTAATCCCTCTTACACCGAGGAGCAGTTATTGGCTGCGGTTCTCCGACACAGCGCGGTCCTGATGCAGCTCCACCGTCATCCGTTGGTCAGTACAATACGGTATGTACTATTGTATCGTAGTATTACTACCGATTAATATGGAATACGTACAGGGTACTCTACTTTGTACAGAGAGCATTAAAGCCTTCAATGGCCTAGATAATGATTAGCAATCATTCATCACAGAGTACTGATTCCTTACTTGCCATTCTCTCCTTACTCCAGCCGTGGAGTCCATACGTGTTCTGCTGTAACTATGGCCTGGTGGCTCATCACCACCGCTACAAACACCCCATTAGTGCAAAGTACCAGTCACACGCCTGAAGATTTGCCAGAGTACTACCGAGCACGGAGTAATACTATTATTTACGGAGTATTATGTAGGGAATAAAGTAGCCCACTAATATCACTTGCAGGGCGCATCCATAACATAACATCCAGATACAAACGACCTAGGGCACAGACAGAACAGTCGGTAGTACTCCGTAGTAATGCCACTGCATTCCGGTCCCCAAAAAACAGAGCCAAAAATGGAGCCCAACTGCGTCATTGAACAGTGCGTGTCTGTAGCACTGTTACTCTGTACTTTTCTCCGTATTCTCACTCGTCGTACTCGATGCTACTCCTCCTGTCAGTACTGAGTACGTATGGAGTAACTCCTTGGCCGCATCCGTCTTGTGATTGTGTCGAGTGCAAACAATATAAACGCCGGCGAACTGTTTGACTTCTGTAGGACTACTACTACTACTACTATGTAGGAGTAATAAATACAGCAAGTTCATTTTTATTTAGCAACCATGATTGTTCTCATTTAGACGCACTGTGGTCAGCTTTGTCAGATGCAAACCGTCGTATGGCCTGTTCTGAGGTAGATTCTGGCCCCAATGACCATTGACTGTCACAAGGCCGAGGACTGGCCTGTAGCGTTCTATCTGAATCCTCCTCCCATTTGTCACTCTTCAGTTTCTTTTGCTCGCCATGATCATCATCGTCTTCGTGCGACCATGGCCTCTTGTATTGGTCATCGCATTGGGTGTTGGAGAGGCTCTTTTCACGCAACCCATGGTCGAAAAAGTACAAATGCTTGAGGGTTTCCAGCTGAACTCGCGTCTCCTCTTCCTCCTCCTCCTCCTCCTCCTCCACAACACATTCTCGAGGACCACCCAGCACAAGGATACTCCGACATATGGCACCCATTGGGTCCCCGTGCCAGGGACGCGGTTCAGAGAGCATTTCCACATAGTCATCTGTCAGTTGCCCGCCCAGTGCGTAGTCCTCCAAGAAGACAGGTCTGTATAGGCCCCCTATATCCTTTGCAGAAACCTTGCCCTGCGAGATTTGATAGTCTTTATAATCTTCGGCCGTAGGGACCACACGGGATTGTCTGCCTTTCTTCCCCCTCTCGTTCAGCTCGAACTGAATAAAATAGTCCAAATCTTCGGGCAAAAGTACGAGACCTGGATCGGCTTTATCATATTGAAAATGACAAAACTGGCACAGAGTGATGCCGTTCGCAGTAGACATATAGCTGGGCTTGTATTGCCCGATGACATGACATGCTTCTGCGTAATATGATCCGCACACCCAGCATCTCCCTTTGGTATATCCTTCTATTTGGAGCTTGACAGGGTCTGGGAAGATATCTGGTCCGTATTCACTATCTGTATTCGAATTCGCCATTTTTGATAACTGCGCAAGGTAGACTGGGAGAGTTGTTGACGAGAATAGGAGATGTAGAAGGGAATGAAGGCAGCAATCTGACATATGGATAATCCAAGTATTATCGTCATTGCTCCAGGCAGCCATCGGTTGTGTAGTTTTGGCTTAGGGCAGTCATCAGCAAAGAGCTCTAAAACCAGTGCAAGGGCAAGGCTCGGGAAAATAATACGTATGTTCCAGCAAATCCGGATCACACTCCCGTATGTACTTATATGCAGTGTAAAAATGTACATAGAATGGAGTGACAATTAATTCTCCAAAGTCTTACGTACAGCTGAACATCGATTAGCCAACAATCGACGACACAAAATAAACAGATGAATAAATCAATCATCGGATTCATCAAGCACAAGTGCATTGAGCTTGTCATCATCTGCCCAGTTTACGCCACTGCCAACCACAATGGCGCTAGCAACGTTCTTTATGACTTCCCAACGCGCTTGGCACTTCTGCTGCTCCGCATCTAGCGCGTCCAGTTGCGCCCGGAGATCCCGATCTTCCAGTTGGTCCCTCCACGAACCATCCGGACCGGTCAGTTCCAATAGCTGACGCACTAGTTCCCGATTTTTGTCGTGGATCTGGCGGTTCTCCACCTCCAGGTTCGATAGTTGCCGTAGCGTCGCATTATGTGCAGTATGGAGGTTTTCATGTGCGAGTGACAGGACGTCGCGGCGATTTATAAGACGGAGAAGATCTCTGAACCAATGTCAATATGTAGATCTAGGGTGTATATATTTGCATACTTGTGGGCGCGCATATGGACATGGGTATAGGACTGTCGTACCGTTCAGCTGGTGAAGTGGCTTTCAGGTGAACTGCTTTCAGACTTGGTTCGGTCATAAGAGCCGTTCCCACTGCTTTCCTCCTGACGGTATATGTCGCTCGGGCCTCGAGTAGTTCTTGTTCCGCGATCGCGAGTTGCTCGTCGACATTCTCCCCGGAGACGTTTTCGGACTCTATACGGAAAACTTAAATTAGCATGACCAAAAAGCAAAAAACAAGGGATAAGAACGCACCCTGCCGTAGAAGCGCCTTTTCCAGCTTCTGTTCCTGAACCCGATGGTACAGCTGTAGGATCATAGCCTCCTTGTCGGACAACGGCGCAACATCGCGAGCATCGTCGGCTGCCAATTCCAACAGAGACACTTCACCCTCCTCCAAATGAGGTAGAGACTGGACCTTTGTAGAGGATGCCATGAGTGACCCCAAAGCTCACATCGTGTGATATCCCGTTGTAGATTAATCTGGCTGAGACACGGCGCGGGCGGCGGAGTGTGATGAAAGAGTTGGGTTGCGGGATTGTGCCTGGTTCCGGAGGCATGTCACCGCTACGGCTGGGGATAACTAGCTCCGAACGCTTATTTTTGATCTTCATCATCGTTTCATCTCTTCTTCTTCCTTATCCCCTGTTATCTTTCGATCCTTTTTTCTTTTATATCTCTTTCCTTTTTCATTCTTTTCCGATAAGAGCCTCCGAGTGCTGGTTCAGTGCTGGTGCGGAGGGGATGTCATTGCACATCTACATTGCTCACACTGGTGAGCATTTCTTAGCAGATCCGGTGTCGTTCGCCTCGTACGTTCATGCGATATACCCTATAGCTATCTGAAGATAGAATAATTCGTTTCCCTGCTTGTCTTTGCTCTGGCTAACCTGTGCTCTCTCCGGTCGCTAGCCCCGACGCCCTTCGGTCATGGATTGCCCGCCATACTTCCATACCCTCCCAGAGGCAGATCTTGATGACTGCTCGGGGAAAGAACGTCAAGATCCAGTCTCTAGCGACAGAGGTATGCTTCAATCGTTCATATTCTCTATAACCAATGCTAAAGCACTACGCAGGATGAAATCTTCGTGTACGACCGGGGCTACGTCAGTGAACCAGGCAACGTCGACCTCCCACAACTTCCGGCTCCACAACCCATACAACCTGATAACCCTCCCGATACCCTCGCAAACCAAACCGATTTACAATCATGGCGGAATCTCTACATGGCCCGGAGAACGTGGGCTTTTGACCTAGCAGAGCGGTGCGAGTCCATTGATCGGAGCGTGCGGGAGCATAACGAACGGACCGATATAATCAATCGAGCAGTGGGTGTCGCCCTCGAGAACCTCAAGTCACACGTCGGGAGTCTGGAACAGCGCTTTGCAGAAGCCCAAGCCTGGGCACGCGATCTCTTAAAGGAACAACGGGCAGCGCTGGATGGGTGGCAACGGGCCCTAGGTACCTTGGGGAGTATTCCGGCCCGCAAGGAATTTACGTTCCTGGGACGTCCATCGACGCCGACGAAGGACCAAGACAGGCCATCGGGAACATTACGAGATTTCGTGGACGTGGAAGAAGTGCGGAGAGCTGGAGCAGATGCCTCCGCCGTGTCTCCCCGCTTCGCTCGTCAAGTGGAGGATGTCGAGCGGGCCATTGGTACAATTGTATCGGATACCCAGCGTTTGATTCAGGAAGCTCTACCATCTGGTGCAGAAGGAGTGGGCGGGCTGCTTGAGGAGGTGGAAACCCTCACCAAGAAAATCAGCTCCGACTATGAGCATGTGCTGGCGCTGCCCAGCAATCAGAAGACGCTGGCCAATATTTCTCGACTCGCTTTGAGCCATACCCAGGACCTCTTACCTTCCTTGCTTGATATTGCTACGGAACTCAAAACCGCACTGGACAACGCCGTCGCCCGGTATAACAATGTCATGAAAGGTTCTCTCAACCACATGCATGTCATTTCATCGATCGAATTTCGCCTCGCGGATATGCAAAATCAACTTATCAACCTCGATGTACAAGGTGACTCGTTTGAGCTTATCTATTCCGTTTTTCACATGCCCATGATCTATGGATCAATCCTAGTCGAGTGCGTCCGGCGGCGTGAATGGAACGACAAAATGAAAAATGATTCGTTAACACTAGCAGAGGAGATGGCTGTGTTCAGGGACGAGGAACAACGTCGCCGAAAGAAGTGGATGAAGAACATGGGAGACTACTTGTCGCTTCCTGATGGCGCTGTCCCAGGAATTGAAGTGAACTTGCAGGGCCAGGATCACGAATGGCCCGAAGTCAGTAGGAAGGAGATTGAAATATACCTCGAGGAGCTAAAGGGCAAACCGGGGCTGGCCACCATAGCCCAAGAGCTAACCCAGATGTACAAAGATTTGGATGCTCCAACCCGCCAACAAAGACGCAGAGCCAAGGCATTCAAACAAGGTAGTATCTTCGACATGGGCAGGAGCTCTTTCTTACTGCGTGGTGATGAGATGGTCCGAAGTCTTAAAGATGAGAAGACGAAGCTTGAGGACCGATTGAGAGGTTCTGAAAGTCGTATCCGCAAACTCGAAGATCTTCTCCATCGCCAGAGTCACATGAGCCACATGAGCCGCCCAGCAAGTGGCCATTTTGGTGTTGAATTCCCCGCCTCGCCAGCGTCCGCACACCCTGATCCGATGTCGAGGCGTTCGTCCGTCTCGTCAAGGCGGATGTCGACGAATCAGTCTACAGAAGAGAAGGCATTGGCTCAGCGTATCGTTACGCTTGAGGCTGAATTGGCTGCTGAGAGGGAGGCAGTACAGCGGCTCCAGAAAGAAGCCCATGCTGAGCGGCAGTCTAACACGGACAAGATACAAGAAGAACAGTCAACCAAGAAGGATCTCATGGGCAATCTCGAATCTCAACAGCGAGAGTTCGAGGAGGAACGCAAAATGCTCGAAGGTGAAGTGAAGCGGTTGACATGCGAGTATGAAGAGGTCGAGGAGGCACTCTATAAGGAGATGGACAGCCGCGAACACGAACGGCAAGACCTCGATGAGCGGGTACACCAGCTGGAGTTGGAGCTGCAGGATGCTAATACAAGTGCTGAAGTTAAAGCTCAGAAGGCGAGCAACTTGTCAGAAGAGGCAGAATCCGAGAGACAGAGTCTCCGGGAGAAGCTCAACGATTTGGAGAAGCAAGACGCGGAACGACAGAAACGGGATCAGGAAAATTGCAATGCTCTGCAGACCGCACTTTTGAATCTGTCTCCTGGCGGCGTAGTACCTGACGACATTCCCGGCATCATCAAGGCAATTGAAGTCCTCTCGGAGGGTCTGTCGATACACGCTAAGCGTGTGGATGAGAATGTGGCCAGCGCCACAGCTGAGTGTAAAGCTCTCGAGGAGCGTTTGAGCCAGACGGAGTCCGAGGCTGGGGAATTGAGGAAGACATCGGAGGCACGCGAAGCCGAACTGTCTGCTGTGACATCAGAGTTGAATGATGAACGGTCGAAACTTAAGGACCTTCAATCTCAATTCGTGGCTGGTGAGACGGGCTCCGATGCCCTGCGACAACGAGTGGCAGAGGGGGAGCAGAAATTGGCTGATGCGGAGGCCAAGGCACGCCAATCCGAGGAAGAGCTAACTACTTGGAAGAACAAGGTCGCATCCGCATCGCAATCTGAGCAGAAGGCTGCATCTCGAAACGCAACCCGGAGGTCACGATCGGAAGAGCTTTCAAAGCAGCTCTTTGGAGTGGTTGAACGGTTCGGACGCATGCTTGAACAGTTGGGCTTCATTGTCGTTAGACAAAGTGGCAATATTGTGGTCCAGAGAGCATCGAAGGTCAATGCTTCCACCGAGAACCTCTCTCAATCCGACATTGTCTCACTTAAACCCGATCCGGACGTGATGAATTGGATGGACGCCGATAGTTCTGAGGAAGAGACTGACCGCTTCATGTTCTTCATGGAAACTTTGTACCAGTTTGACGTCGATGTCTTTGGGGATGCAGTCGTCAAGCGCGTTAAAGATATCGAATTGCTTGCCCGTAAATGGCAGAAGGAAGCCCGCGGATACAGGGAGAAGTATCACCGGACGCACAGCGACGCCCATGATAAGATCGCCTACCGCTCCTTCAAGGAAGGTGATCTTGCCCTGTTCCTTCCAACACGGAACCAAGCCATCCGCTCCTGGGCCGCGTTCAACGTCGGAGCACCTCATTATTTCCTGCGTGAGCAGGACGCCCACAAGCTCCAGGCCCGCGACTGGCTGCTCGCCCGTATCACCAAGATCGAAGAGCGAGTCGTTGACTTATCCAAGTCGTTGAATGGCACCAACCCCGACCGACGATCCGTGGGCGAAGTCAGCGACGGCATATCCATCGACGAAGAAAACCCATTCGAATTGTCCGACGGTCTCCGCTGGTATCTCGTGGACGCTACAGAAGAAAAACCCGGTGCCCCCGCGACACCAGGTCTGGGTAAGAGCACCGTTGCGTCCGCTCATGTCGACGCAAGAGGCAGTATTCGGTTAGGACGCCCATCCTCCGCAGGAAACGTTGCCAAAACGTTAACCAAGAGCCTGGACAGCCGTCGCAACAGTTCGAACTCCAAGAGAGGACCTTCGTCCCAGCTTGCCAATGACTCTACGACGGATCTTACCCGAGTTGATGAGGCCGAGCCTAGTTCTCGGCCACAGGAGACAGCTGACGAGGTTCGCCGCGACCCGCCTCAGGGCACTTGATTCTGTCCTGCGGGGCCCTTGCTTTGTTATCTACGTCCTCCCGATCGGGAACTGACGTGAAGCATTCTAGGGCTCGCGACGAATGCATGAGTCTACGTCAACGGCGCAGCGGCAACAACAACGACGAGAGCCAGGAAGCCCGCTTCGTGCCTCACAGGTTCTAGTGCAGAACGCAGATACATCACCATCACGCTCGATGACCAGCCAACGTTCCGATACGAGATTCCGGCCGTGGGAGAAACTTTTGTCACTCGATTATAGATTAGAAGGGAGTCGTTAGCTTTGTTTTCATTAGCATATTGTTTATTTGCTTTTTGGTTTGGATTATAGCGCATTTGATTCCAATGGCGGTACGAATGATGGAATATTTTGGTTTTTATGTTTCCTGCTTTGGACTTTGATTACATTCTGGGAGACTGGTCATGCTATGTTTGAGTGATACCCATATACGCGAAATGCAAGCTGTTTTTTGATATACAGAATATATTAAACTGAACCGAAAGAACATGGTATATGCAATTCCCGTCATTTGACCATTAAGAAACACGCCACGCCGATCTATAACTAGCTGAACAACGCCTTTAATGAAGGAAACCAACTGAAAACACGACAACTCGGATTAATCAATTTGGTCAAGGAACCCCTCAATACCACCGACTTCTCTCCAAAGACTCGAGAAATCGACACCCCCTTCTTCGAATAGTTGCTTCGCCTGCACCATAGCAGACTGCTGCCGTTCAGTGGTAAACCCACCAGGCAGCGTACTCTCATACTGAATGATCTCAACCCACCGGAAGAACAAATCCTCCTTGCCAATGGCAGCCAGCTTCTCCCGGAACGCGAGGATTTGGTCCCGCTGCTCCGAATATTCTTCACCATCCGGAGTGGTACTGCTCTCATCACCAACACGCCAGATCAACCAGCCGTCAGTGTCTGTGTTAACGAGGACCGCAGTCCGGAACTCCTCCAGCGGGACTCTATCATCCTTGTTCTTCCGTGCCGGGTCGACGAGCTCCTGCGCGCGGATCATGGCGTCGTAGTCTAGGTCCCAGTCTGCGTCGACGAGCATGTACCCCGGTTTCTCAAGGCGCTCTGGTGTAACGGCGGCGACGATACGGTCGCGGCTGGCTTCATCCTCCCGGATCCACCGATTGCGCACCAGGTCCTTGCTCCAGATATTCTGGCTGCGGCGGACGATGATCTCGTGGCCCTGGAAACCGATGGAGCGGCGCCACTTGACGGGACCCCGAACGAAGCGGATGGGCCAGGGGAGGAATATAAGGACGAGAAAGTAATCGAAGACGACGTTCGCGGTGCGGTAGAGGATAGTCTTCATCATCTCGGGCCAAGTCATTGTCGAGGCATCTACTGTCGTGGAGCTGGACAATCCGACGATTGTGGCTAGTAAGGCTGGGTAGAAGAAGCGGACGAAATAGGCTCTGACGGCGATAATCACGGCGATGAGCGCATTCATTACCGAAGGGACGAAGAAGGTTTGTTTCTTCAGGTCATGCGGGGAGGTGTCGATGTGGATTAGGTAGACTTGGTTTGGGGAGAGCTGTTCGACGAAGGAGGAGAGAGATTCGGGGGCACGGGCGAAGGGTGGGAGAGGACCGGACTCTGAGCTTGGTGTTGAGGCGCCGGAGGAGATTGAGGGGGTTAAAGCGCCTTTGCCTTTGCCTGCTCGTCTTGCAGACTTGGCCATGTTGACGTTCTGTGTTATTCTGGTTCCCGGGTGTTGTTTGTTGTGGTTGGGTATAGATCGGGTTCGTCGTGGTTATTTTTAACAGTCCCGGCGAGGAATTTGATTCGGATACGTGTTCCAGCGCAATATGTGTCCTCAGAGGGTTCGTGATTTATAAGGATCGGATATAGAAACGGCGAAGTTGACACAGCTGATCTGGTCGCATGGCCACTGGTTAGTCGATCACTGCTCCTCAAAGCTATCGAGTTGAGTACTTACTGGATATCTGCAGATCAGCTGAATAGAGCCCTTGTGGCGTAAATGTGCTGCGAGCCCTTCACAGATTGAGAATAAAGAAGTGTTGTTCAATCTTCACAGCCACCGCGGAATGACGCTGTTTTTCCTTTCTAAGATGCTCCGCACCGCTAACCCGATCGGGAAACACAGTCTCCGCTGCTCTAACTATAAATAACCCTACAATAATATGTAATGTGTGAGGATCAATACAAAGCTGCTTGTTTATATACTGTGTACTGTAATGACATCCTACTCCGTATACGGTCAAATCACCTACAAGCGTAAGGTAGGCTGACTGTTCGAATATATATATATACATATGTGAAAATGTTCAAACATTTATATAAAGAGCCAGTAAGCAAAGTACATTCCTATCCCCCATAAGTACACCAGGTCAACAATAGATAGAAGCACAAGCGTCTATTGAAGGGCTTGGAGTGAACTTCCTGGGCAGGAGTGAAGACAATAGCAACGTAAAAATCACACGTCACACGTGTTTTTTATTAATGAAAAAGCAAAATAGAGACAGTCATAAACGGTTGTCGAGTCGTAGACAATCATAGTTCCCGAACCATGGTCGTAGCATCCGAACTTTCAATAGTGCAGAACATGCGGCCAACACGTGGGAAAGAAAAATGATGTGAATAAGATGAGGAGAAGAATCCAATCCAGACGCCTAAGACTCTTTAGCCATAGCTCCTATCCTCTGGATCATACGATAAATGCGCCTAGTCTTCTCGTCTGCTTTTCCCTTTCGGAGCGCCTCATGAAGGTCTTTGATGGGCAGATCAAACGACCTCCCATTAATTGTGATAGCTGGTGACTTATCGGAGGTGGCTTCGACGGATTTGCAATTGTACTGGTAGACAGGTAACCGAGGCTACTTTTTCTTGTAGATGGGTATATATAAACCTTTGCCTCTAAGTCACTAATAATATTGAGGCCTTTCTTGTCGTAGTAAGCTTCGATCTTCAAGTCCAGTTTATTGTCTAAGTATAGTTTGTGAAGAGTTGCGTGGTCTGATGCTAGACCCCAGGGTGACTCGTCCTTCGTATGTTGTTTACTCCCCGACACCTTTACGATAATGACGAGAGCAGTTCGACCCCAGGATCCTTTCATGATCCTCTCAGCGTCGTAAAACAACTTGTCCAGAGGTTCCGCAAAGCCCACTCCGACGGCCATGAGCGGATAATGCTCACCTGCTTTGAATAGAACCACACCTGGGATCTTCTTGTCGTCGCGATCTAGGAAAATCTTGTACAACGTACACGGCCGGTACTCGTTATTGCTACCCGAAAGCTGGTAGGCTGCTTCTTGAAGCCACTTAACCATAGTTCCTACTACGTGCTGGTGAACAGGCGTTAGAGGGGCAAAGATGGTGATTTTCTTGCTTCAGAAGTCGTATTCGGCGCTCGGTGCATCCTCATCCTCGTAAAGCTGTTTATACCAGGTATCGAAATCCTTCGGCTCAACCAGGTAGATATTAGTATTCTTACTTTGCTGGGGTGATGCACGTGTTATTGTATACCTTGATGTTGGGAATCTCAACCTTCTCGTAGTAGTTCCTGAAGATAAATTTAAATACCGCTGGTGTTATGTCACTGAGGAAACGAAGCCCGTCAATTAAACCAGTCTTCTGGTCCATGGAGACTCTGTGCGTTACGTGCTTTAGGTGTGAGATGAGGTTGAAAGCAGTGTTCTGACAGACTTCTGAGCAACGCTACGCTACTATGACATCCACACTAGCATCTGAGGATGCCTAGCTAGCTCCTCATATTTCCCAGCTATCCAACCCATTAGACAGGGAAAGCTACACAAATCTGAATTTATTTGTACTAGAATAGGACCATGCATCCCGTTGTTCCTTGCAGGGTTCTCTGCCTATTGGTCGAGGGTCGGGCGTACTGTTAGGGCAGGTTATATTGACCGCCTTTGGGTTCTGCCAGTATCGGTGATAGTGGGATCCGAAAGTAGCAGCAACAACGCATAATCATGACCGCGTATTCACAGCGCTGTCCAGCAACAATTCGACCCTTCGTTTCTATATGAGTGAATGAAAATTACCCGCGCGATTCATCTTAAAGGGGGCACCGATTAACTACAACCCATCATGGCATACCCCGACCGCATCAGCGACCGGCTCCAGTCGCGTCGCAGCCCCGAACAACCGCGAACACTCGACAACAACAGGAATCTATTTGACATCTTAAGCCCTCGGAGGCCAATTCGAGACAGTCCGCAACACCAGAGACACTTCAACCACACAAACACCTTGAGCGGGGCATACGCGGCCGCGGGAGGAGACAATTTCGCGCTCGACAATTCCTACGCGCCGGGGACCCCGAGTCCTAGTAGGAGAAGGAGCATGACGATGACCGCCTCCACGTCGCCGCAGTCGAACCCACCGGATGAGATAGTAGCGGCATACCACCAGATCAGAGGCGACAAGGGTATGGTGGATGATGATTATGTGCAGGATTACCTAGGACTGGATGGGACAGGGGCGGGGCGTTTATCACCAGGAGCTGCAGAAAGGTATGCTGAGGATGTGTCTCTGGACCCATTCACATCTGGCGACGCGGATTTCTTGGACAACGTTACCGACGGGTCCCCTCGCAGGTCGCATTCGGACTATATCGATGACGAGAGACGACTCAGACACGTGATAACCAGTCAATCGCCAGTGCTCACTAAGAGCGGGATACATTCAGGATTGACATCTGAAGATCTACAGCGGCGCGAGGAGGAGAACCAAGAAGACTATCCGGAGATGGAGGTCGAGGAAGATGACCGCGGGGCTCAACCTTCGTTAAACCTCCCCCGGACCTGGGGTAGCCGTGCAACAAACCCTCGGAGCTGGATGAGGAATATCGCCCCCCGGAACGAGAGTAACTCGCGGGATCAAGTGGATCATCAAGCTGCGGACGACTTCAGGCCAAAGTCCAGACTTGGGTACACGGACACTACTCGCCCATCTCGGAATACTGAGCGCCCACCGCATCGCACAAGTCTCGAGACACGGAGTGCTCTGAGGGAACGTTCGACAAGTGGTTATAACCGAAGCGCACCAAACGACGAACTGAACAAGCCGGTTTCACAACAGAAAGACCAACAATCAACCGAAGGGGGCCAGGGCTCCAACACACCCGTTTCGGTTTATAAAAACTCGACATTCAACAAGCGGAGTCCTGCGAAACGTGATTCTCACGACCTCATTCGCAAGCTATCCAGAAACGAGAGCCCAAGAGTGAACGGCTTTCAAAATGAGAATCAAATGAAGACCCCCGAGCAGGCGAAACAGCCTGAAAGGCCTATTTACGATAAAACACCTGTGGTCACAGGCGCATGGATCGATACACCGATGACGGAGAAGGTCACTGAACTCCCGGAACACCTTTCAAGGGACATCGTTCCATCGCCTCCAGGGAGACAAGAGCCTCAGAATCCACCAAAACAAATAGAGCTGCACACCGATAAACGGCCACCTGAACCTCAACCGAGTCGACAAAGAGAAAGGGAGCCTGCAAAGGAGGAGCGGGTGGAAAGAAGAGAACAAAAGGAAAAAGAGGCGGAGAGAGAGAAGGAGAAGACGAAGCCGCCAGTGACCAAGCCTGACGTGCCAGGGAGTGGGCTTGAGGCATTTCTACTGAATCCAAATGCCAACGGAGATACCCCGGGGGACGATACGCTCGAATCTCTCCAGGAAATTCTAAATGGGCAGCCGACTGAAGTGAAGACTGAAGCGGAGGAGGACGCAGCTTATGAAAAAGCCATCTTGAAAAAGCTTGAGCGTGCAAGTCCCGAGGAGCCAGCAAAGGACGATGTCGAAAAAATTGATGACAACTTAGTATCCCTGGGGGTCCGCATCAAAGAAATGAAAGCGGGAATCGCTAGTATCGAGGAGAAATTTAAGCGAGAAGGCAAGCATATCCACGCCGGCGGGAACTGCTCATCCTGTGGCTCGCACGGCGACGGCCGTCTTTACGCCTACATCCCACTCCCATACCTATGGCGACGAGACCCAGTCACACGACGCATTCGTCCCACCCGCTTGACCTGGTTTCTACTTCTCTTCCTCACCTGGTTCTTCTCCGAATCCACAATGTGCGACCACTACTGCCGTCCCAGATTCGCAACAGCCTGTCACGGCAACTGTCTGAAACCAGACGCACCCGAGTTCCCCTTCGTGATTCCGACGATGCTATGGCGCTGGTCGCATATTTCGTCGTTCCTGGCACCGGCTTTCACGATCGCCTTCGCCTTCTTCAAACTCACCATGCAGCTTATGGGGCTATGGGATGGATTTGTGGATGATGGCCCGCCGCCCCGAGCTCTGAACCTTACGGGCGAGATACGGATACATGGGACACGGATCGCTGGGTTTCCATCTGCGACGTCGACTCCGGTGATCAACTCTCCTCCGCAACATGGGCAGCCGTATATTCCGGGACTCGGCGTGCCGCCGTGGGAGGAAGATAAGTCCTCGATGGAGGATGATGAGTTGCTCTATTAGACGTCCTTATTTCTTTCTTACATTCCTTCTCTTCTTTGTCACTTTTGGGAGTTTCATATCTTTGCATTTTCGGGAGCAGCGGTGACGGCCGGCGTTGGATAATGGAGTTTGTTGGTTATTGATCTGTGTTTGGTATTTCGTGGGAATTGTATTCTATACGGTTGATTGTCAGCGTTTTGTTCATACCCCCTGTCTACCAATATAAGGTGTTTCGATATTTCAATGCTTTACAATCTGTACATTTACGTTCTGCCTTTGGACTGGCAAGAATCTAATCTTATCGATAAGATTAGATAAAATGATGAAGCACGCGACTGGACCAGGAGCTAGAAGATGTTCATATATTTGAAAGGTGGTATAAATATTATTTTCAAGTACTTAAACGTGTATCATATGTACTTGTGTGCCTATGTGCAGAAATCCAACAAACCATTTACACAAGCGCATCCCTACCCACGGGGTATACCGTAATCGAAAACAAGAAACAAAGAAACATCATAACCACAAGAGAAGAAAAGCCTAAAGCTTAGCCCTCTCCTGAATCTGCTTCACCAACTCCTTCTCCCCCTCAATTCTCCAATACGTACTCCTCCTCAACCTCTCCAGCGCATCCTCATCACTAACCTCCACAATCTTATCCAACGGAATCTCCCTCTCATCCTTCAACTTAAACCCGACAAACGTCCCAGTCCCCGGAGACTTCCCGATGTCACCAGCAGCAGCCTTGCGCATGAACTCCGTCATACCGCTGAAAAACCGCTTCCCCGCGGGCGTGCTGACCATGAGAAGACCGAAGCAATGCGGCATGCCCTCGTATTGCTCGACGAAGACGGGGACGCCGGACTGGTGCATCTTGCGCGCGACGATGAGGCCTTCGTCGGAGAGGCCTTCTTCGCCGACGGAGATGAAGACGGGTGGTGCGTCTTTCCAGAGGGATTTGTCTGCTGCTAGGGGGGAGACGAGGGGGTGGGCTGTTGCGGAGGCGTTGCAGTAGAGGTCGACGCGGGGTGGGTCGCGGGGCCAGAGGTCGTCTTCTGGGACTGGGATCGGGCGGTAGATGGTTTCCGGGGCTTGGGATGGAGGTTTGAGGTAGTCGAGGTAGGCGTTGTTGACGACGGAGGGCATGGAGCGGGTGATGTCGCACCAGGGGGAGCTGGTGGCCAGACCTGCGGGGAGGTCGATGGGGACTTCTTGGCCGTGGAAGCGGATGGTTGGGGAGACGCGGCGGAGGGTGAGGAGGGTTTGGAGGAGGACGAGGGAGAGGTTTCCACCTGCTGAGTCGCCGGCTAGGATGATTTTGTTGGCGGGGACGGGGTCGTGGAGGGATCCTGGGGGTGGGTGGATGAGGGAGAGGTATGCGACTAGGGCGTCGACGAGCGCGGAGGGGAATGGGTGTTGGGGGGCGAGACGGTAGCGGACTGAGAGGACGGGTGCACCGGTATATTTGGAGAATTGTGCGACTGGGACACGGTGCGTGCAGGGGTCCATCATGCTGTTGGAAAAAGCAAGCAAACCGTTAGTTTTGGCTAACGATTTTCGTCATACAGGCAAGGAACAAGCAACTTACAAGTATGCCCCTCCATGGAAGTACAAGACAACAGAATCCGTAGACGCCTCCTTGCGCAATTCCTTGTACTTCTCTTCCTCCGAGATCTCAGGCTGCGGCGCCTTCTTGTCGACACCTTTGCGATACCCCGTCCATTCGGCCTCGACAGGCCCAACTCCAGGAATGTCAAACGTCTCCCCACCCACGTTCAATGCCTCGATCGCCTTTATCACCGCATCCTGAATATCATCCTCGGGCTGCGGCAATGTGATATTCGAAACCCATATAGGACCCTGAATACCCGGATCGCGCATGCTGGCGATCTGCTGTTTGCGGAGCGGCCGTCGGAAGTCCATGAAGGACCGGATAATAGCGACAGTCATTTCAGTGCGCAGGTCTTGCTTCCCGGCTACAGATGACATGCCAATGCCATGGAGCAAGATCGTCTTGACCATGAGGGGGATCCGAGGCAGCATCGCCTTCAGAAAGGCGATTGGGTTGTCGATGGAGGCCATGAGGGGCGGCGGGACAACCGGGTAGGAAACAATGCAGTCAATCCGGAGAGAGAGAGAGAGATTGGAGAGGTGAGACGCTGAGATAAAGCAGACAATCCCTAAGGCGACCAGTCCTGTTTTATATGCGCCGTATTCCGTATTTCGTGCAGCTTTTGTTCCTCGGCTCCGGCGTTCAATGAGGAAACCGGTTGCGATTATTCAGCAATCTTCCTGTGGCGGTGGCGGTGTTGGACTCGTGGAGGTAGCGTACGTGGTGCTCGTGCTTTTCGATGAGGGCAACGCTAGACTCTTTTCGAGGCAATTGAGACTACGTCTGGCTGTAGAGTTCTCGAGCTGTCTGAGAAGTTGGCGCGATCCATGGTAGGCTGTAGTAGGTACGGAGTACAGGGGGCCACTGAATCATGTATCTACTCCAAGATACGTTGATGGTAGTGAAGAAAATCTGTAGGCAATGTAATCGACACTGAAATTCATGCATTCGTGGCAGTCTGTGTGCACTTTGGTGTGAATGATACTGTACAATGGTGCTGTATCTGGATAGTGCCTGCACCATTCTCAATGACCCCTCAGGCATAGCGTCATAGCTTCGGGGATGCAAATGAAAAGATATCAACAAAGAGTGGAAGAAAAATCACAAGCTCTTCTCGGGCTCCTTCGCCTGGGCCAATCCATTCTCCGGGACCGAATTCTGAACCTTGTCCAGGGACGGCTTCCTGGAATGCAGAACACCTTGATAAACCGGTTGCTCCTCTTCCTTCAACCCAGACCCCGTAGGATCCCTGCGTATGAGGAAGTGCTGCATCTTCGCCTCAGACGAACCACCCTGGTTAGTCGTATTCTGCTGGCGCCCCGTTAGAAACCGGGCTGATTTCTCATTAACCGCCCGGAGTCGCTCCTCATATCCAGTATTGATCTGGGTAATCCATGATGCCTGCACGGCGCCTCCAAACAGGGTAAGAAGAATGATGGCCTTGGCAAAAGTCCGATGGTCAACAACATGCCGCTGCTTGGGCTGATGTCGATTATGCCACCGCTCCCAGTCCTCCCATGTCGCATTGGCGAATATAGGCCCGGCTCCATCATAGCCTGGTCTTGACCACGAGCCCATCGGTCGAGGTGGATGTAGACTCCATCCGAGGCCGAACTGATCGTATGCGGCCCGCTTAGACGGATCCGAAAGAATCTCGTGGGCTTCCACCACTAAATGATACCTTTGGAGTCTTACTTCTTGGGAGATGCCTTTGCACAGCGGATGGCCGTTACATGGCCGATCGGGGTGGTAGATCTTCACGAAATCGTAGAAACGGTGTTTTGAATACGGAGCTCCGCGGTCTTGCTTGAATAGGTCGTAGGGGGTGAAGGATGTGGTCGCCGGCCAGGTTATATCACTATTTGGGATACCATGGACTGTGGCATAGAATCTGTTGTTGAAGACTGTCTGTGTACGGGAGATGTTGGCATGCGATGCGGGCGGGTTCAGTAGTTGGAGTCCACCACAGCACAGAATGTTGGCTTTCTTGGGCATGGCCGCATGGTTTCAAGACAGGAATCGCGGCCTGCCATCCATAAATTGTAACAATGAGAATAAAAATGATAGCAAGAGAATATTGAGAGTGAAGATGGTAGAGAAGGCAAAGCCCGTCGCTATCCGGCGTCTGTGTCACGTGGTCCGGCTGGGTCAAACTCCGCAAACTCGCGAACAGAACAGCTCATATTCCTCTCAAATCCCCGCATGCGCATCCATTGAGCAAATATGGCAGGGTCCCCAGACGACTATCCTGATCGCCGTCGACGGCGGTCTCCTTCAGATTCGCCTGCACGCGACAGCGGTCGACGACGCCGTGACGAGCATCGAAGCTCCCGCAGAGATAGCTCCAGGAGACGGTCATCGCGCAGCCCATCCGGTCGGGGAAGTCACAAAAGGGATCGCGATCATCGCCGTCGAGAACGCAGGGGCTCAGATGATGGTGATCGCAGGAAGAGGAGACACGCATCCCCCGAAGAGCGCTCCCACCGACGACGCCGTGACCGAGACGCGTATGACAATCGAGACAAGCCTTCCCGCAGACGACGGAGTGTATCACGGACTCGCTCCCCTTCTCGACGCTCGCGCAGTCCCCCTGCAAGGGCGCTGGAACGATCCAAACGTCCCCTTTCTTCCCAAAACGAAGCGTTCACATCGACGGAAGTCACAAGGACGGGGGGGGAATCGTCGGAACCGCCAGTTGAGAAGCAGAAGCCCAACTTTGCCAATTCGGGACGCTTAGCAGCAGAGAGCAACACGGTCGACGTCAATGGAGGAAAGGTGGTTCTCAAATACCACGAACCCCCCGAGGCACGCAAACCTCCGGCCAAGGAACCATGGCGTCTCTACGTGTTCAAAGGAGAAGATCTTTTGGAGGTAGTGGAGCTATACGAGCGTAGCTGTTGGCTTGTCGGAAAAGAACGAATGGTGGTAGATTTCCCCCTGGAACACCCAAGCTGCTCCAAGCAGCATGCGGCCATTCAGTTCCGTTATGTCGAGAAGAGAAATGAGTTCGGGGACCGGATTGGAAAAGTGAAGCCATATCTCATTGATCTCGAGAGTGCCAACGGTTCCACCTTGAACGGCGAAGCGGTCCCGGCGGCACAGTATGTGGAGGTGCAGGACAAGGACGTGCTCCGATTTGGGTTGAGCTCTCGAGAATACGTGATGCTACTGCCGCCTCCTGAAGCGAGGTAACCAGGTTGCCCAACTCTAGAGAAATTGCAGAATACTACGACATTTGACCGCAACGTGAACAGTTTCACCAGAACTTGGTCAATTAATGATACATTAATGTACACATGGAAACGCAAATACCATGCCACAAGAAAAGCAGGGCAGCAGGAAACTGATTTAACGGGTAGCCTCATGAACCTTCTGTTTGGCTTCATTGGCGGCCTCCCCAGCCTTGGACTTGCCCTCCTGAGCATATTTGGATGCCTCATCCTTCAACTCTCCTGACTTTGCCTCAGCTTCTCCCTTTGTGCTGCCGAAAGTGCCCTTGAGGCTGTCTTTCACATGTTCTACACCGGTCAGTATACAGATCACCCGGAAAGAAAAGGAATAGAAACAAAGGAAGCATGGGCATACGGCCTGTCTCAATACCCTTGAGAGCTGCATCTGACGCAGTCCTATCCGCCTTCTTGAGAGTATCCTTTGTTGTGTCGGCGACACCCTTGTCTTTCTTGGTTGTGGAGGAGAGGGACCGGAAGGCAGGGACACTAAAGGCGGGCGTTGTCGTCCTTGCAGCGGAACTAGCGAGTTGAGAGGTCAAGGGAGTAACGCGCGTGAGGAATGACATGGTGATTATTATTGATAGGAGAGTTTAGAATTTAAGATTCGAGTATTCGGGTTTGTGCAAGGTCGGCGGTGCAGTAACAAATGGTAGATGCGAGTAGAGATGAATTGTATAACTCCCAGAAGTAGAGACTTGCCTCTTCTTATATCATTTGCCTCATACATACTTCTTGCATTCCTCCCATCGTCACAGCCGACGTCATGATGAGCTCTTGGACGATACGATACCGGTCAGCTGGTTACCCGATAACGTTTAGTGCATCTTCAGCAAGGCAGATGGCAGATGATCACGGGATCTAGCACGTGATGATTCCCTAATCCGGGGATATTTCGCTTGCACATGGCCAACAAGGGACATGATTTCATATGTAATCTCACCTGCCAGATTATTCGTATAACGGCTACATCACTTGTCTTACCGGTCGTACATATATAGAATACAAATTGTCTGACTCAGACGGGCACCGCACTTTATTCTTCACTTGGAACAGCCCAAATCGACCACTGGGCATGAACGGGGACCATAACCGAATTTCCTTCATGACTCACAATAATCCTTTGACAGATCCAAGACAGATTTATTGTGTTGACTAGAACCCTGCTCCATGATTCGACCTCGACCCTTCCCCGAATTGCCGAACCCCGATCAACGTTGACGCCTAGGGCAATGAACCCCGGATCGAAGTAAAGCGGCCCGGTGGAAGGACCCGTTTTACTGGGCTGATCCAGATCTTTGTGCTCTGATAGAACAGTGGTTGATGCAGGTACAATACATGCTGCAAGGACAGCTGGCTATCGCAGACATTATGACAACCCGTGTCCGTGGTCGGGCTTTCCGGGGAACATCTGCGTCCGTGTCAGAAATAGAAATTCGAGATTATTGTTCGTCAAGGCGTATTCCAGAGTTTATACGATTGCCTGGCGCTGCAGGGCATTTCTCACAGCCACAGTCGCAGAGTACGGAGTAGATGATGCTCAGTTGACCACGGACAGTAAATACCACCACCAGGGAAAGGAAAGACAGTGAAGAATAAAGAACAGAGAAACGAAAGAAAGAAATAGAATAATTACTAGCGTCGAACACTGAATCATATCCAAGGCACCTGCAGCCCTGGAAAGAGGTGAAGAGCCTTCAATTCCTAGCCTATACTCTGGACTCATGACTATGACTGGTCAGCCTGATCATCGCTCACGGGAACAATAGACGCTGCCACACTCTCTTCACTTTGTCTTTTTTTTTTTTTTTTTTTTTCCTTCTTCTATATAATCATTGGTTCTCTCTCTTTTTCTTCTTCTCTTTCTCTTCTTTATCCTCTCTGTTCTTCTGTATTTTACACCTTTTCAGATCCTGTGACTGCTTTGTGCTAATCTCCATTCCCACCCCGCAATCCATCGCATTCGCGCCTTCCTGTCACTTTCTCAAATGCGCCTCGTCGCGAATCGCCCTTTTCTCCCAGATCCCTGAAATATCTTTCGCCTCGTCTTCTTGCTTTGATTCTTACTCAGAATTCAACCCGCGCAAGAAGACATGGCGGACCCAGACAAGATCAAGCCGTACGGCCTCTCCCAGATCTACTGCTCCAAGGAGCCGCTGGTGGATATCGTCTTCGTTCATGGCCTCAACGGTCATCCTTATAACACCTGGAAGTCACAGTCGGGCATCTTTTGGCCATCAGAGCTTCTTCCCGAGGTCCTTGAACACGTTCGCATCCTCACTTATGGCTACAACGCCGAGGTAGCGGCTTTCAGAGATGGCTCTTCTCGAGACCATATCCATCACCACGCAGAGACGCTGGCCTCGGGCCTTGCCGCGAACCGAAATGTGAGTACTCTGTCTTCATGCGATCGTCGTTCCCCTTCTTCTCTTATGCTCCTTATGCTAATACTGGACGCCCTACAGCTTCGAAAATGCTCTGACCGTCCTATCATCTTCGTCTGTCATTCCCTCGGGGGCCTCGTGGTCAAGCGCACGCTCATCCACTGTCGCAACGTCATGAACGAGAAGATTGAGCATCTGCGATCCGTCTTTGTGTCCACGTACGGCATTCTCTTCCTGGGCACTCCGCACAACGGCTCTGACATGGCCAAGTGGGGTTCGCTCCTGCAGAACATCTGCAGTGCGGTTTTGCCTAGGAAGGTCATGGAGAGCTCTTCCCAGTTGATCAGTGCGCTCCAGACAGACAATGAGACCCTCCAGAACATTAACAGTCTTTTTGCAGAGATCCTACCCAGGTACCACGTTTACTTCTTCCATGAGACTCGTTCGACCGATATCAAGGGAACCCGTCAGCTCATCGTGGACGAGACCTCTGCCGCTCCTTACATCGAGGGTGTGGAACGCATGGGTATCGAGGCAGATCACAGTAGCATGTGCAAATTCGATGATGAAACTGCTCCCGGATACGAAGCGGTCGCTGAGGCAATACTGCGATACTCAGAAGCCGCTCCTGCACTCATCGCGCACCGATGGCACGAGGAGGAGAGCACCCGAGAGATGTGGAAGCACTACAAGATTGGCGAGCTTCGCGGTACAGGTATGCCTCCCTCCTTCCTTCATCTTGGTGAAATACAGTATCTGACTGGCGCAAAAGACAACACGAATGCTGGACCAGAGTATAGGGATGAACACATCGCAGGCACCGCACAAAGTGCCCAGATTACAAGTGGTAGGACCCATCTTCTCCCAGCCCCTGGATCTTCTATTACTTTGAGCCCATATGAGATTGAAGAGCGTTCGCGATCAGGATCTACTTCGTCTTTCAACAGCCATTGAGTGGTTTGTTCTTTTCTGTCTTTTGTATGAACGAAAAGGAAAAACTTGTCTTTTTTTTTTTTTTTTT